>NW_012103476.1:4749916-4752538 GCF_000951045.1 Mandrillus leucophaeus
AACGCCTATAGAACTATTACATGAGAATATCTAATTGCCATTTATCTACACTGATTTATAACTCAGGGGACAGATAATGGTGGAAATATGGTTTGAGGTTCATATTTTGTCACCAAGAACATGCTTTATTCTGTGATAAACATTAGGGTTTTAGCATTTGTCCATGGAAAAAGTGAGAAGCAAATGATTATGGAAGACAAACAAAAGAAGAATTTCAAGAAGGAAGAAGTATTCAGATTTGTTATAAACATGGCAAAAGTCAGGTAAGATTAATGCATTACTTTGCTAGGATTGTTGTAAAGAACTATGACAAACTGAGTTGCTTAAACAATAGAAACTTATCATTTCACAGTTCTGGCGCCTCAAAGTTCAAGATCAAGGTATTGTCAAAAGGTTTGTTTCCTATTGAGGGTGACGAAGGAAAGCTCAGTGTCAGGTCTATCTCCTGGCCTTACTGAGATCCATCTTCTTCCTTGCCTCTTCACATCCTCCTCCATCTGTGGGTGTTTGGGTTTAAATTTTCCCTTTTTATGAGAACACCGATCGTATTGGACTAGGCACCCAAACTACTCTGGTATGACCTCACCTCAAGTCATACAATCCAACTCCTAAAAATCAGAAATGAAATATTTTTGGGTTGACCAAGGAGGGTGATATGGTTTGTCTCTGTGTCCCCACACAAATCCCATGTTGAATTGTGATCCTGAGTGTTGGAGGTGAGGCCTGGTGGGAGGTGATTAAATCTTTGGGGGTGGTTTCTAATGGTTTAGCGCCATTCTCCTGGTGTTGTTTCATAATAGAGTTCTCATGAGATCTGGTTGTTTAAATGTGTGTAGCACTTCTTCTTCACCTCTCTCTCTCCTGCTCTATCATGTGAAGATTGTCCCTGCTTCCCCTCTGCTTTTTGCCATGACTTTAAGTTTTCTGAAGCCTTCCCAGCCATGCCTCCAGCCTGTGGAACTGTAAGTAAATTAAACCTTTTATTCTTTATAAATTACCCAGTCTCAGGTAGTTCTTTATAGCAGTGTGAGAACGGACTAATGCAGAACATTGGTACCAGAGAAGTGGGCCATTGCTATGAAGATACCTGAAAATGTGGAAGCAACTTTGGAACTGGGTAATGGGCTGAGTCTGGAACAGTTTGGAGGGATCAGAAGAAGATAGGAAGATGAGGGAAAATTTGCAACTTCTAGAGACTTGTTGAATGGCTGTAACCAAACTGCTGATAGCGATACAAACATTAAAGTCCAGGCTGAGGTGGTCTCATATGGAAATGAGAAACTTATTGGGAACTGGAGTAAAGGTTACTCTTGCTATGCTTTAGCAAAGACACTGGTGGCGTTGTGCCCCTGCTCTAAAGATCTGTGGAACTTTGAACTAGAGTGAGATAATTTAGGGTATCTGGCAGAAGAAATTTCTAAGCAACAAAGTTTTCAGGAGGCTGCCTGGCTGCTTCTAATAGTGTATACTCATATGCATTTGCAAAGAGAGTTTCTGAAACTTGAAATTATACTTAAAAGGGAAGCAGAGCATAAAAGCTTAGAAAATTTGCAGTGTGATCATGTGGTAGAAAAGAAAATCCTCTTTTCAGGAGAGCAATTAAATCTGGCTGAAGAAATTTGCAAAAGTAAAAAGGAGCTCAATGTTAATAGCCAAGACAATGGGGAAAATGCCTCCAAAGCATTTCAGAGACTTTCCGGACAGCCCCTCCCATCACAGGCCTAAAGGACTAGGAGAGAAAAATGGTTTTGTGGGGGCAGGCCCAGGGCCCTGCAGCTCTGTGCAGCCTCAGGACATCGCACCTTGCATTCCAGCAACTCCATCTCTAGCCATGGCTTAGCCTGAGCCATAGTACAGCTCAGGCTGTTGCTTCAGGGGTGCATACCTTGAGACTTGGTGGCTTCCATGTGGTGTTGGGCCTGCAGGTGCACAGAAAGCAAGAGTTGAGGTTTGGGAGCCTCTGCCTAGATTTCAGAGTTTGTATGGAAATGCTTGAATGTTGAGGCAGAAGTCTGCTGCAGGAGAAAAGCCATCAAGAAGAACCTCTACCTGGGCAGTAAAAAGGGGAAATGTGGGACCATAGCATCCACAGAGAGTCCCCACTAGGGCACTGCCTAGTGGAGCTGCAAAGAGGACCACCATCCTCTAGACCCCAGAATGGTAGATCCACTGACAGCTTGCACCATGTTCCTGGAAAAACCACAGACACTCAATGCCAGCCTACGAAAGCTGCCAGGGAGGCTGTACCATACAGAGCCACAGGGGCACAGCTGCCCAAGGCCTTGGGAGCACATTCCCTTTCATCATCGTGGCCTGGATGTGGGACTTGGAGTCAAAGGAGATTATTCTGGAGCTTTAAAATGTAATGACTGCCCTGCTGGGTTTCGGACTTGCATGGGGCCTGTGACCCCTTTGGTTTGGCCAACTTCTCCCTTGTGGAATGGGAATATCTACTCAATGCCTGTGTCTCCATTTTATCTTGGAAGTAACTAAGTTTATTTATTTATTTATTTATTTTTATTTTACAGGCTCATCGATGGAAAGGGTTTGTCTTGTCTCAGATGAGACTTTGGACTGTGGACTTTTGAAGTAATGCTGGAATGCACTGAAGACTTTGGGGGA
>NW_012103476.1:4753753-4757226 GCF_000951045.1 Mandrillus leucophaeus
GTGTAGAGAATGGGTTATTTTTCTGGAGCCTGAATAGTAAAAGAAAATTTGATGCAATGTATTGGATCATGTCCAAAGCTAGATATCAATAAATTTTATTATAGATTTTGCCCTTGCATTGGATAATTCAATTTTCTTATTTCTGAAATGCATAAACTAACCCCAACTTTATTAGGTGCATATAATTCCATGTAAATCAAACAAGATTAAGAAGACTTGTAATTCTGCATTCAAAAGTTAAAAGTATCTAACCCCAGCACTTTGGGAGGCCAAGCTGGGTGGATCACGAGGTCAGGAGATCGAGACCATCCTGGCTAACACAGTGAAACCCCGTCTCTACTGAAAAAAAATACAAAAAAAAAATTAGCTAGGCGTAGTGGTGGGCATCTGCAGTCCCAGGGTGGCTGGGGCAGGAGAATGGCATGAACCCAGGAGGCGGAGCTTGCAGTGGGTCCAGATGGCGCCACTGCACTCCAGCCTGGGCAACAGAGTGAGACTCAGTCTCAAAAAACAAAAAACAAAAACAAGCAAACAAAAAAGTTAAAAGTATCTCTAAATGGTACTTTTAAAATCTATTTTTACTGTTCTATAATGAAAATAAAATGAATTATCAGAAAATTTAATCATAAACTTTTCACAAGATAATACTAGCTATATTCATTCTGTATTCCCATTACAATAGAAAACTTTCTCTGGGATATGGATACCTCACAGTTTTTTGTTGAGCATCAACATGAGTTTTTCTAACCACAGATATCTAGATACATACCTGATATACCGAAGTTCACAAGAAATGGGCAATCATTAGTGATCCAGCTAAAGCATGTGATTAAATTCCTATGGGAAAATATAACTCTTTTAAAAATTGAATTTAGTTAGCTGAAAAATGTCAAGCGCGATTAAAATTGACATTTTATTTTCCTGAGGATCATATATTGTAATGAGCTTGGGTTCTAAAATGGTTTTATCATCTCCTAAAACACAAATCAACAAGCATGATCGAAACGAAACAAAATTTTGCACTTGTTACTCAGATCAGCTAAACAAATATGGTAAAGTAATCGATTTGAGATTTGCAAAAACTATTCAAATTCTTTGAGGTAGGTAAAATTTTAAATCTAATTACTAAAAGGGTCATATCTGGAGAATAATCTATTTTCATTTATCTAAACATCATCTACTATTATCATTATTATTATTATTATTATATTTAGTCATTCCCTGTCCTCCTTGTTGTCAACCACAGATACCAAATATTAAATGCACCTCTTACCCTAAATAGGCAACCTAATATTATTATTATTACCATCATTAAATTTTAGCTTAGCTTCCCCTGGTTTCCTTACTGTCAACCACAGAAACCAAATATTAAACTCAACCTAATAACTTAAATGGGCAGTCTGTTATCCCTAAATACAACCTAAATTACCCCTACATGCTTTTGAAGAGTATATAATGTTGCTAGTTCTTATATTTAATATTTTACAACAAAAGAGGGAAGATAAAAATCTTGATAAATGTTCTTCATCTCACCCTCACCTGCTTTCACTGAGACCTGGTTGTCTCCAACTCCTCACGCCCATAATGTTTACATTTTTGTCAGCTACTCCTTTATTTTAAACAGTATACTCTGGACTGCTGGGCGCGGTGGCTCACACCTGTAATCCCAGCATTTAGGAGGCCGAGGTGGGCGGATGACAAGGTCAGAAGATCGAGACCATCGTGGCTAACACGATGAAACCCCGTCTCCGCTAAAAAATACAAAAAATTAGCCGGGCGTGGTGCGGGCGCCTGTAGTCCCAGCTACTCAGGAGGCTGAGGCAGGAGAAGGGCGGGAACCCGGGAGGCGGAGGTTGCAGTGAGCAGAGATGGCGCCACTGTACTCCAGCCTGGGCAACAGAGTGAGACTCTGTCTCAAATAAAAAAAAAACACACACACAAAAAAAACACAGTATATTCAGGATTTATCCTTAAGAAAATATATCACTTCCCAAGCTCACATCTTCTCATAAAGACACAGATCCACCTCTCATTTTCCCTTTCAGACTTAGCAGGGCTCTACAGTCATGGTTTTAAGGATTATCAATGCCTCCTAATAATCACATCCTATATTCGAAACACTGATACTCCTCTAATGTCCTGTCCCATTAATCACATTATAAGCCGCTTCCATTTTATCCTCAGAACAGGGTTTCAGATAACCTAGATTCTCCCTTCTGACTCCTGTACTATCTAATTATAAGTCCCAGGACCTATCAGTTAGTGATTTTTGTCTTCAATTTTCTCAGTAGTGAGTTGAAGGATAGGTTTCATTTCTCATTTCTCTTGGGTAACAAAGTTACATAATGGGAAAATTACTGACACTGGAGCCACTCTGAAGTGGGGACAAATTCTTCCAGACAATTTATCACTGTGTGTACATGATGAATTTACAGAATCACTCAGAAGCTGAGATTTCTCACTCATGGTAAAAGAATATCAGTTCCCCAGTTTTTACAGCATACACTTTCTACAGTTGTGCTATGAGGCAAAAATAAAAGATCAGAATATTTTATAGTCTTAACCTTCCTCTCTTAGATGAACATCATCTAATCATAACTGTGCATCAGGCCTTTATTTTCAGCCGAGTGCTTGATCACCCAGGATGTCCAGTGTAGTAGACACACTAAAGTTTATCTATATCCGTTTGTCCTTTTCTCCAGGTATGAAAAAGTTGTACATGCTGCCCTCCTGGTGTAGGAAAGGGTCATGTGGCTAATTTGAAGGAGCAATTGCAAATGCAAGCAACATACATGACTCACAGTTTGAAGAACCAAGCTGCCAGTGTGAGTCTCCAGCACTTTGTGTGGGTGTGTGCCGTCCAGAAAAGGCAGTACCAGATGATACATGGTTATGGCATGGTACAGCCTTTCTCATGTGATTCCTAAGTTGTCCTGTAGAACACAGTTGCTTGGAGAATGGCTCAACTTCCTGTAGACTTTCTATGAGAAACAGAGAGAGAGATATATATATACTTGTATGAAGGCAAGATTGAAACTCACACACACACAAAAATTCTAAGATATTCATTTTATTCAGTCAGCAGGATGATGCCACATTATTAGATAGCAGATTTTGGAGAATCTCAGTACCAAACACCTACTGAAATGTAATTTTAAAATGTCTTAAAACTAGAGAAACAATCATATTTCAAATAAATAAAATGACTGCATTTCTTGAGAGAATGTTATTGTTTGCCATTATTCTCTCAGGCATCACATTCAGATAAAAACACAAATTTTTCATGCCTTAGCCAACTTTCCACTATGATCCCAGGACCTCCTCCCTCCAAGACCTTTCTAAGTGTGCTGTCTTCTTCTCTTTCTCAGGTACAAAATGGTATTTTTAAATAAACAACAGAGTTTTTAACCACTTAGTTCTACTTTCAATGTGCACTCAACGAATCAATAAAAATTGCTTGAATTTTTATTTTA
>NW_012103476.1:4757276-4768037 GCF_000951045.1 Mandrillus leucophaeus
TTTAGTTTGTCATTCCCTGTCCTCCTTGCTGTCAACCACAGAAACCAAATATTAAATGCACCTCTTACCCTAAATAGGCAACCTAATATTATTATTATTACCATCGTTAAATTTTAGTTTAGCTTTCCCTGGTCTCCTTGCTGTCAACCACAGAAACCAAATATTAAACTCAACCTAATAACTTAAATGGGCAGTCTATTATCCCTAAATACAACCTAAATTACCCCTACATGCTTTTGAAGAGTATATAATGTTGCTAGTTCTTATATTTAACATTTTACAACAAAAGAGTGAAGATAAAAATCTTGATAAATGTTCTTCATCTCACCCTTACCTGCTTTCACTGGGACCTGGTTGTCTCCAACTCCTCACGCCCATAACTTTTACATTTTTGTCAGCTACTCCTTTATTTTAAACAGCATACTCAGGACTGCCGGGCGTGGTGGCTCAGCATTTGGGAGGCCGAGGTGGGGAGATGACAAGGTCAGAAGATCGAGACCATCGTGGCTAACATGATGAAACCCCGTCTCTGCTAAAAAATACAAAAAATTAGCCGGGCGTGGTGCTGGCGCCTGTAGTCCCAGCTATCTCGGGAGGCTGAGGCAGGAGAATGGCATGAATCCGAGAGGCGGAGGTTGCAGTGAGCAGAGATCGCGCCACTGCACTCCAGCCTGGGCAACAGAGCCAGACTCTGTCTCAAAAAAAAAAAAAAAACAAAACAGGATTTATCCTTAAGAAAATATATCACTTCCCAAGCTCACATCTTCTCATAAAGACACAGATCCACCTCTCATTTTCCCTTTTAGACTTAGCAGGCCTCTACAGTCATGGTTTTAAGGATTATCAATGCCTCCCAATAATCACATCCTATATTCGAAACACTGATACTCCTCTAATGTCCTGTCCCATTAATCACATTATAAGCCGCTTCCATTTTATCCTCAGAACAGCGTTTCAGATAACCTAGATTCTCCTTTCTGACTCCTGTACTATCTAATCATAAGTCCCAGGACCTATCAGTTAGTGATTTTTGTCTTCAATTTTCTCAGTAGTGAATTGAAGGATAGGTTTCATTTCTCATTTCTCTTGGGTAACAAAGTTACATAATGGGAAAATTACTGACACTGGAGCCACTCTGAAGTGGGGACAAATTCTTCCAGACAATTTATCACTGTGTGTACATGATGAATTTACAGAATCACTCAGAAGCTGAGATTTCTCACTCATGGTAAAAGAATATCAGTTCCCCAGTTTTTACAGCATACACTTTCTACAGTTGTGCTATGAGGCAAAAATAAAAGATCAGAATGTTTTATAGTCTTAACCTTCCTCTCTTAGATGAACATCATCTAATCATAACTGTGCATCAGGCCTTTATTTTCAGCCGAGTGCTTGATCACCCAGGATGTCCAGTGTAGTAGACACACCAAAGTTTATCTATATCCGTTTGTCCTTTTCTCCAGGTATGAAAAAGTTGTACATGCTGCCCTCCTGGTGTAGGAAAGGGTCATGTGGCTAATTTGAATGAGCAATTGCAAATGCAAGCAACATACATGACTCACAGTTTGAAGAACCAAGCTGCCAGTGTGAGTCTCCAGCATTTTGTGTGGATGTGTGCCGTCCAGAAAAGGCAGTACCAGATGATACATGGTTATGGCATGGTACAACCTTTCTCATGTGATTCCTAAGTTGTCCTGTAGAACACAGTTGCTTGGAGAATGGCTCAACTTCCTGTAGACTTTCTATGAGAAACAGAGAGAGAGAGAGATATATATACTTGTATGAAGGCAAGATTGAAACTCACACACACACAAAAATTCTAAGGTATTCATTTTATTCAGTCAGCAGGATGATGCCCCATTATTAGATAGCAGATTTTGGAGAATCTCAGTACCAAACACCTACTGAAATGTAATTTAAAAATGTCTTAAAACTAGAGAAACAATCATATTTCAAATAAATAAAATGACTGCATTTCTTGAGAGAATGTTATTGTTTGCCATTATTCTCTCAGGCATCACATTCAGATAAAAACACAAATTTTTCATGCCTTAGCCAACTTCCCACTATGATCCCAGGACCTCCTCCCTCCAAGACCTTTCTAAGTGTGCTGTCTTCTTCTCTTTCTCAGGTACAAAATGGTATTTTTAAATAAACAACAGAGTTTTTAACCACTTAGTTCTACTTTCAATGTGTACTCAACGAATCAATAAAAATTGCTTGAATTTTTATTTTAGGGGAAGTGTAAGCAACAAGTAACCAATCTGGATTTTCACAGAGTCAAAACTCTGACTTCTAGTTCTACCTATATTTTGTTACAACAATTTTTGTATTTCACAGACATGTAAATAAAATTGAAAATTTCAATCAATTTACCTCTCTGAAAATAGTGACTTCTATTTATATGTGCATATATGTATGCATAAGTATATCTGATACATACATTATTAGATATTTTAATATACATTATCTCATTTGATAGCAAATGTATTTTTATGGTGACAAATGATTATAAAATGACATTTAACCCATGCACTTAAATACAGCTCTGCTTAATTTTATAATCAAACAGGTCTTATAAAATAGAAGATGATATTTTAGAAATCCTTGAAGAAATCGATAGACATTTGTATTTCCTGTGTGCTTTGAAGGAGAGATTTACACAACATTTTTAAAAGCTCTGGGGCTTATAAATATCCCCTGTAAAACAAATTATAGTTTAAAACCATTATTGTTTCTATGTAAAAGGAACTCAATATGGTTAAAAAAATAACATTTTCTTCATTTATGTAAATTCTGAATTTTATATTTTATTAACATAATTAAGCATTAGGGGGTGACAATATCCTTTAATGAAATTCAACATTTAATATGTTGCTCTTTATTTTCAGAAAAGAATAAAGTAGGAAATTATGATGAATACATGAATTACTGACAACAACCCAGTTTAAAGTGATTTTACCCTCAGAGATCTGAACCATTCTAATTCTAAGGTGGAAGAAAGACCAAACATAAAAGATTTTCACATTCTTTTTAAAAAACTTCCACTGTAGACCATTGTATGTAATGATTCTTCAGCCAAAGGCAATTTTCTTCTCAAGGTATAAAGTCTAATTAGGTATTAAGTCATAACCATGTGTTTTCAGGGTTTATTCTCATAAATTAAGCCTTTTCTAGACTCCAGACTAGGCAGGAGGAAATAAGTTCATGCAGGAGAAAGAAGGAAAGGAGAGAAAAATAAATGTATATACAGGATGCAATTATTTCTCTTTACAATATGGACATTCGTTACCAACAGAATTAAAATAGTGAACTTGGATATACTGGGGAACCCAATATGACGGTCATTGCCAACTTCTTCAGGAATTACTAATCAATAGTTTCTAGGTGGTAGCCTTTGGAATGTAACAAATTCACCTGATGTTATTACTTTTGTGTAATTTCCTTACCAATCATATTTCTTTTCTGGAGTGTCTGAAGTAAAAATTCTGTTCAGCTCCTACTTATAGTTTGCTCTAATAATTTTCATACTCCATAGACAGGTTAATGGAACTGCAAGTTTAAATCAGTTTGTCTCTCTGAAAATAGTGACTTATATTAATTCATATACATATATACATATATGTATGTCTAGTGCATACTCATATACATTATCCCAGTTGAGAGCAAATGTATTTGTATTTGCTGGTGGCAAATGATTCTAAAATGACATTTGACCCATATACTCAAAAACAGTTTTGCACAATTTTGTAACCAAATAGTAATCATAGTAAAGAAAATGGTGGAATTCTCAACAACACGAAAGCTAACACTGTCAGGCAATGTATTGGCAGAACTGTTGAAAATCTATCATTAAATTAAATAACACTGACATTATGTCGAGAAATGTTGCCATGCACATCCTTAACTCATTAAACAATGCAGTGTTGGAAAGAATAGAAAATAATATATCCCTTTCCTACTGTCACCCTCATTACAGAGAAAAACTTAGAGATGTTATTTATCAGAAAAATAATTATCTTCTATGATGAAATTGGCTGTTTTTGAAATCATTCTGTAAGTGAAATGTGAAGAGAAGGTCTCATACAATGCTTTGGAATAATGTTATATGGAGAGCTATATATTTTTAAATATATCATTGTGTCAAAAGATTAGCATGGAGTATTAAAACTATTATCATCTTACATGATTATCATAGGAACATAAGGAAAAAATAGTGAAGAGTTGGAGGAATTGACCAGCAACTAAGGAAAAAAATAGCTGAGCATATACACCCGTATACAGTTTTAATAATTGCAAATGTATTTTTTAAATAAGAAATATAAAAAAAAATACACCAGAACAATGAAGGTCTTGTAGAAGACTGCCAAAAATAGCTTTCTAAAATACATGCTAAGAGAAGCAAAAAATAATTTAAGAAAACTTCTGGCTAGCCATAATAATATTTACCTTCTGAGAAACAAAGTCATAAAAACAATGTAAAATAAAATAGAAACAATAATGAAAAGTTAAATGAAATGAAATAAAAATAATTACCAATGTTTTAGAAAAGACAAAATTGAGAATAATAAACTTTTTATGAAACTACTATGCTAAAGTAAACAAATCTATGATTAGAGACAAATCTATGACCTAATGTCATCAAACATTAGAGGATATAGACTTCGGTAACTTGCCTGTTAGATACCATGAACACTGCTCAAATAAAAATACATTTAGAATGCCAGATGAACTGTTACATAGGTAATTGTTAATTCATAGTTGACTTTAGATATGTACAAGATAACATCACTAACAATCATTTCAGAATACTACCTAATATTGAAAATGAGAACAATCTAATTTGTACTCTAACACAAGAGAATAGAAACCAAAATAAAGTATGCCTAAAGACTGGAGTAGTATTAGTATATAAATGACAAATTAAATTAAATGTATAAATATATATATAAAAATATAATACACATTTATACACAATGCTATATAAACTTATTATAGTTATAAGAGCATAAATAGTATTATATACTGTTTAGCAATACTAAGTATGTAAAAAGGCAAAAGGATGATATAATTGTGATTAATTTGGGGAAATAATGAGAGAAAGGGAAAACTATTGAGAGGTGTGGATAAACATATCACGTGCAATGTTCCTTTTCTCAACCTTTTTAAATATTAAATACTTACAATGATGAAAGTTTATTTCTGGATTCTCTGTTCTGTTCCATTGGTCTATGTGCTGATTTTTATACCAGTACCACACTGAAATTGGAAAAAAAAAAAGGTAAGTGGCTAAGAGAAATCTGCAACAGAGAAAGCTAACAAAATTGATGTTTGACATATTTGAAAATATGAAAAAATTAGTGATATGGTTATGCTTTGTGTACCTGCCCAAACCACCTCTTGAATTGCAATCCCCATAATCCCCCTGTATCAAGAGAGAGACCAGGTGGAGATAATTGATGCGTGGGAGTGGCCCAAACCTCCCCTTGAATTATAATCCCCATAATCCCCCTGTATCAAGATAGAGACCAGCTGGAGACAATTGACTCATGGGCGTGGCCCAAACCTCCTCTTGAATTGCAATCCCCATGATCTCCCTGTATCAAGATAGAGACCAGGTGGAGATAATTGACTCATGGGCGTGGCCCAAACCGCCTCTTGAATTGCAATCCCCGTAATCCCCCTCACAAGAGAGAGACCAGGTGGAGATAATTGATTCATCATGGGTGTGGTTTCCTACCTGCTGTTCTCAGGATAGGGAGTGCATTCTCACAAGGTCTGATGGTTTTATAGGCGGTTCTTCCCAGCTTCTCTGCGCACGTCTCCTTCCTGCTGCCCTGTGAAGAAGATGCCTTGCATCCTCTTTGCCTTCCACCATGACTGTATATCTCCTGAAGCCTCACCAGCCATGCTGAACTGTGAGTAAATTAAAACTCTTTCCCTTATAGATTACCCCATCTCTGGCAGTTCTTTATTAGAAGTATGAAAATGGACTAGTAAAATTATCAATTTATTTTTGTTTACATATTTATAATTCTACTATTATTTAAAAGCACTGTGTCAACAGAAGCTTTTTCAGCCAACAGAAATAGAAACTAATGCACTACTAATTTTACAGATTCATATAAATGAATCTGAAAGACAAAAGTCATTTTTAAACAAACCTATAAGATTATTGATGCCCAGGTATAGGATTTCCTTCCATAGGTTTTGGCAAGGAAAAATTTTTTACTGAGTTCATGTTTTGTTTTGTTTCTTTGTCTTGTCAGCTAAGCCATAAGCCATAAATGTTTTTGTGCTTTACTTCCAACGGTACATAGTTATGCAAGTTACAACATGAATATTCTGTTTATGTGTGGATATGAGAAGGTAAAATAACTATTTTGTTTCAAGAAAATTTCTGCTTAAATTACATAAGCCTGAGACTTATGTCTTTCTTTCAGCACCATAGCCCTCTAGCTTAAATGGTAAAAACAATTTCTGTACCACAGAACATGTGATTTGCTTAAAGAAGATGTATAACAAAATGGGAGATCTTGCATTTAATTCTTATTTGTATTAATCTTAATGAAAACAGAGCGACTGCTTTGCTGCATGGTAAATTTGGGGAAGCTGAGGCAAGGAGAACACTTGAGTCCAGGAGTTTGCCATCAGCCTGAGCAATATGGTGAAAACCCGTCTCTACTGAAAACACAATTAGCCAGGCCAAGTGGTGCGGACTTGTAATTCCAGTTCTTCTGGAGACTGAGGTGGAGGGATCAGTGGGAGGTAGAGGTTGCAGTAGGCTGAGATTGTGCCACTGCCCTCCAGCCTAGGCAACAGAGAGATCTTGTCACAATAATAATAATAAGTTAATAAATACTAATTAAAAGATGAAAATATATGAAAGAAAAAACTTACCTGCAAAGGTAAATATATTATTAAATTCATAATACTCTAATATTAATACTGTAATAGGAGCATATAATCACGTATCTGTAGTACAAAGGTTACAAGACAAAACACTGTTACAAATAACTGTAGCTACGGTAATTTGCTGAGATATACAAGGCAAAATGTGTATAAGATATAGAAGATGTAGATTGTGACATCAAAAACATAAAATGGGGGGATGTCTTTAATCAAGGTTAGTTGTTGTAGCCTAAAATGGACCGTGATCTGTGATCACCAAGAAAAAAACCTATAATAGATACACAAAAGATAAAGAGAAGGGAATCAAATCATGCCACTAATGTAAGTCATCAAATCACAAAAGAAGACAGCAAGCGTGGAAAAAAGGAATAACAGATCTAAAAAACAACAAGGGAACATATGATAAAATGACAGTGATAAGTCCTTACCAATTAATAATTACTGTGAATATAAATGTATTAAATTCACTAATTAAAAGACAGAATGGCTTAATAGATAAAAGACTCAGCTATATGCTGCCTGAAAATAAAATATAAAAATATAAACATGAATATATTTTGTTTTCTGCAGATACTCCTACTGGCCCAACAATAATCAGAATGGCCAAAATATCACAAAGAAAGTTCACAGTTAAAAACCACAAAAATAAAACATTATTAGATCGTGAAAACAGACCACCACCCCATAGCACACTTCATGATTTAAGATTAGATTCAGCAATAGTATTGAGGTTTAATATGTTCTACACTTTGCTCTGTTAGTGTAGTGTAACACTATTCATTTGTGTGGGGTGTGTGTGTGTGTGTGTGTGTGTGTGCATGTGCATGATGATGGACAAAATTACTTATTGCAAAGCCCTCATCTCTAAGAAGTCTGTTATCTCAATCTCATTGCTAACTTGTGATGAGAGCATTTAAAATGTGAATATTAGGATCAACTCATTCCATTTAGTCCATGAAGTGACAGCAAGTCATATTTCAAGAGTAGAATTTTGAAGTATTTCAGTAATGAAACAAATATCCATAAGCCAAACTACCCATTTACTTCAGAAGTTAAACCTCATGTAAAATAGATGAACATATGCACATGTAAGTACATTAATGCTTTTTCATACTTTCATACTGTTAATTGCCCCATAACCATAATTTATATAATAAAATTCAGTGTAGAGTTACTGGAGGTGGCTGAAGGAGTGAAAGTGTTTAAAATTACCTTTAAAAACTCTGCACATGGTATTGGGCTCAACAGTATACAGATCACATTCAAGGGAAATGATCTCTACATCTTGACAATGTATGATGTGAATCATGTTCTGTTATAAAAGCTGTGCCATAAGAGATTAATATTGTCTAAAAAATGGTACTTGTGACTTTCCCGTTTAACACTGTTCAAAGTTACCTACACTAAGATCTACACTTCTTACTAGAGCATTTGGAAGCAAGTAAGCCCAGTTGGCTAATATAGCTTGGTTAATTTCCTGAGTTGTTTACTGGGTTTCAGCAACATAGATCCTTCTTCATGATATCAAAGTTTAGTTTATATCTTTCTTCCAGTGTATCAAACATACTGCTTAACTTGCAAGAAAACACTTTTCCATCTCCTTCCCTTTGATTTTTCTCTCCTGATTCTTCAAAATAACTTCCAGCCTCAAATTACATTAGAAACTAACATTGCTTCACTGTCCAGACCAATCTCTTTAGTTTTTTTGTACAGGTCTTTTATTTTTATTTTTATTTTTTCATTTGTTTCTTTGGAACTTTTACTTGCAGACAAGAATATAAACTGCATGAAGGCAAGCATCATGTAAAAATAACTCATTCTTGATTTTCCAAATCCCAACATGCTATTTGATATATAATAGTAACTCACTAAGTATCTTTTGATTTAGTGAATAAATAAATGAACAAAAGTTAACATAAAATGTACAACAATAATAATACTGTGGAGATAGTCTTCTAAGATAGGCTTCTGTGATTTTCACCTCCTAAGATTCATGACCTTGTGTATTTACCACTCTCCTTCAAGCTGGCTGCACCTATTGAGTTACTTCGAATGAATAGAATATGGCAAAGATGATGGTGTTTCACTTCCATGTTCAAGCTATACATACATATATATAGAGAGAAAGAGTTTAAATACAGTATTTATATGTAAAATGTAGATATATTGTTTTGTATACACGCACATATATACACACTACATATACAAATATGTGTCTATAGAGTGTATATATATACACACACACAATATACAAAACAATATATAAATGCTCTGACACATAACAGTGTGTCAACACAGTGTATGTGTGTGCATATATATATAACCCTGTATATATAGCCCTATATATATATATCACGCTGTATATATATTTGTGTGTGTATATATATATTTATATATGCACACCCCTGTATGTGTGTGTGTGTATACACAGGACTGACAAACTCTTTTGCTGTTTTGTTGAAGCAAACTGTCATGTTAAAACAAGCTGCTCACGTAACATAAATAAGGCTGACCTACGTTCAGCAGCCAAAAATGTTATAAATATTATTAAAAAATCAAAACTCTAATGTCCTCAGTCCAACACCTCCTGAGTAAATCCTGCCAACAGACACGTATGCGAACTTAGGGGTTACTTCCTCCCTAGTTGCACCTTCAGATGCAACGCCAGCCCTGACTCCCACCTTGATTGCAGCCTTGAAACAGAGGAACCGTTAAGCCACAACTGAACTCATAACCTACAGAAACTCTGAGATAATAAAAGTGTGTTATTTTTTAGTCTTTAGATTTGGGGGTATTATTCTGTGCCGTTTTAGATAACAGATAGAATTTGACTGTTGGAGAGTCTGCAAGGGAGCAAGTTTCACTATTATGAAGAAGGAAATATTACAGTAGAAAAGGTATGGAAAGAAAAATGAAGATTGGAGACAATGAATCTCTGCAAAAAAGGGCAGGTAATTTTTGCTTGTGATTATCCATTCCCTATGTCATGCAGCTTTATATTTCTGTAAGTTGAAGATCAATAACATTTTCTAGTCTGTGACATATAAATTTCTGCTTTCTTCAGCTAGTCTTACTAGGTTATTATTTATTTAAATCAAATTTAAAAATTACAACAATGGGCATCATTATACAATTGAAAAAACAGGCAATATTTAAGTGATTAATTAAGGGAAAGAATGTAAAACGTGGATACTTAGGATGTGTGATCCTTGAGGGTTAAGATATAAGTCTGGAGAAATCCAGAAGCAGAAGGTGTATTTAAGGGGAAGAAAGAAGCATGATACTGAACACATGAAATTTAGAGTGATGAGGGAGTGGTTCTTGGGGAGGAGACAAGGAAGCGAGTCTAATTATTTAACTTACAGGATAAATAAATCAATGCAGTGGTAATTTGGTTGATTAAGCATCATTTTCCATTTTAATGCTCTATGGATCCCAAATTAGCTGTGTATTAGTTAGACTCATTTGCATGAATGGGAAGAAATCTCAAATTGACTTAGCTTAAAAATAAAGGAACAAGATGTTCTAAGACATTGAACTTAGTATCAAACAATTTTACTAAAATGAAGCTGAGGGACAGAAGTGGGCATCGGGGCACAGTAACTCAAGGCTTGAATAATCAGAACTGTATCTCAGGCATCTGTCTCTGAGTTTCTTCTCATATTAGTTTGATTTTAACTGCAGATATTCTCCATGGGGTAGGAAATGCATCTACCAACAAGATTATAATTTTGTATTCCATACCTTCTGGCATTGCTAGTAAGAATGTGATGTACTCAAACTCAAGTCAAAACACTGTGAAAGACATATATTGACCCAGACTGAGGTATATACACACACACACACACA
>NW_012103476.1:4768542-4788132 GCF_000951045.1 Mandrillus leucophaeus
CTGGAGTGCAGTGGCGATCTCGGCTCACGGCAACCTCTGCCTCCCAGGTTCAAGCGATTCTCCTGCCTCAGCCTCCTGAGTAGCTGAGACTACAGCCTCAAGCCACCATGCCCAGCTGATTTTTGTATTTTTACTAGAGATGGGGTTTCACCATGTTGGCCAGGATGGTCTCTATCTCTTGACCTCATGATCCGTCCACCTTGACCTCCCAAAGTCCTGGGATTATAGGTGTGAGCCACCACGCCTGGCCGGTTTACATATTTTGACCAGTTATCTGTCCCATTATATGAACACAACACTGGTGATGGCCATGTGAACTGAGGACATGAGCGTTCATATAAATAGGGAGTTCTGTGTTAGAAATAACACTAAAAGCATAGGCAACAAAAGGTAAAACGTAGATGAACTGGACTTCATGAAACTTTAAACTTTTATGTTTCAAGAAACATTATCAAGGAGGAGAAAAGACAACCTATACAGTGGAAGAAAATATTTGTTAATCATATTAGACTCATATATGATAAGGGTCCAGTATCTAGTATATAAAGAACTCTTACAACTCAACAACAAAAATGCAAAAATCCCAATGAAAATATGGTCTAAGGACTAGAATTAATGGTTTTCTAGAAATATACAAATAGCCAAGAAGCACATGCAAAGGTGTTCAACATCATTAGTCAGAAGAGAAATACAAATGCAAAACAAAATCTTCATGAGATACCACTACACAATGGGATAGCAATAATAATTATTATTATCATAAAAAAAAAAAAAAACCAGTGTTGGCAGGAATGCGAGAAATTGGAATCCTGACATCTTCCTGATTGGAATGTAAAGTTGTTCAGCAGCTACAGAAAACAGTTTAGCAGTTTCTCTAAATGTTAGATATAGAACTGCCATGTGACTCATTAACTGTACTACTAAATATATGCACAAAATAATTAAAGTATTCAAATACTTCTATATGAAAATTCATAGTAACACTAGTTACAATAGCCAACATCCCAATCCAAGTGTTTATTTACTTTATATTTTAAGTGTGTGCTAGGATTTTTTTGAAGAAAAGATTCTAGACAAGAATCAAATTTTAAAACTGGTGCACTGATTCAATAATTCAGACCATATCTGACACATTTTTTCTGTATATTTTCAAAACTGTAATAATAATTTGGGTACCACTAAGAAAGAATATTTTCTCCAAAATGAAACACAGATATTGAAGGCAATTATTACAACTTGTTTTACAAACTATTTTGAGTTATATCATTATGATTATAATAAAATAATTACATACAACTTCACATGTAAAAGTTATTGTTAGCCAATGTTGGTGTGTCTGTATATGTGATGTTGCATTATTTGATAATCTTACCTTGTATTCAGCAATAGTAGTTTGATAATGTAGTCTAAAACTAATATGATCATTCATTTTTAATAATATATGGGTGTGTATACACACTCACAGTTATTGCATTCGGGGGCCTAAGAATCAGCATTTTTAACAAATATATTCTTATTGAAGAGTCTGTCTCCAGGCCAAAATCTTATGTGTGACTTTTCATGCCTGATGATAGGCAGTTACAAATGCTTTATCTCACAAGTCTCATGGGCAAAACTGTCCTCCCATCCCACGCCTGATGCACAGCCGGTGTCTGGTAGTCTCTAAAGGGAATTGCAGTCAAGGACTCAGGCCACTTTGGTAGGCCATGCTCTTTGCATATCTGCATTCCTAGCCCCGGTGTCTCTATTCCTATGTCTATTCAGAGGCTTCTTTATTTGGAGTCTAGGGCCAAAAACTTCCCCAAGTGCCTGTACTAAGATCTTTTCATGAAACAGTGGGAAGGGACTTGAAAATACATTTCTTCACTTCCACTTAATACTCTGTACTTTGCCACACCTAACTCTTCTTCTTCTCTTTCCCTCTCAGATTCCAAGGTCCATAAAACAAAAGCCATTTGTTTTGAAGTCTTCCTTAACAGTGAGACAATTCCCCTATCGATGCTGACACATCTGACCCTAAATGATTTTGTAGGAGAAGGGGAACATTCGGGGATCTGATAACTTCTCTTCTTGCTTATACTATCACAATGATTGAAGGCTCAACTGTTACTTTCGTTTGGTTTGTGGTTTCATTCAACTACTCTTGACACAGGGCAGTTGTCCTTCTCCATCTCAACTCAGCTCTTAATCCTCATTCCATCAGTAATTCTCATATACAATAGATGTGACACAGGACTTTCAAAAATGCAACAGATTAGCGGAACTTTGTGAAGTGATGATTAAAGTATGTAGTTATAGCAGCCACTCTGTGTTCCCCAGACACCCTCTGATTATCTGTGCTGGGTACATGCTAAATACTTCAGCTGCGATGTCTTCCAGAAAATTTCTCAAACACTTAGATATGCTTGGGGTTTATGAAGGCTTCTCCTCCCAACCGTGCCCCCTCACCTATCCTCCGTGGTAGTTTTGACCAAGGATAGAGTGGTATAGAAGTACGAAAAGACCTTGCTTGCCTGGCACTGGGACAATCTCAGGTATAGCTCGTGCTGCGGAGCTCTCCATGAGAAGGATGCCAGCAGACATTTCAAGATATGCCCTTACTCAGCTCCTTTCCTCTTCCTCTGTCCTGGTTTACTCCCTTTAGAATTACTCTTGAGAACAGTTCTTTGATAAATCATTTGCACAGGAATTCTCCCCTTACCTTCTGCTCCTGAGAAATTTGACATAAGTATATAAAGTATGGATAGAAAATTGAAGAGAATTGTTTCACAGCTTTTTCTTATTATCAAACTAAAACTACAGAATAAACAGAAAAAAATCTGAAGAAAGGTTTAAAGAAAAAATAGGAATAATTCTTATTTAACCAATAAACATAGTATCACTTCAGAAAGTAGATTTTCTCTAAAACGTCTTCTCTATTTTCTCTAAAATGATTTTCTCTATTTTTCTCTAAAATGTCACCAGTCCAAAATGTTTTACACAAGTATTTTATTAAACATATGAGATATATATTAAGTTACTTAAATCAGAGGTCCCCAGTCCCCAGGACCATGGACCAGTACTGGTCTATGGCCTGTTAAGAACCGGCTGCAAAGCAGGAGGTGAGTGGCAGGCAAGCTAAGAAGCTTCATCGGTATTTACAGTCTCTCCCCATCGCCACTGGCATTACCAAACTCTGCCCCCGTCACATCAGTGGTGGCATTAGATTCTCATACGAGTGTAAACCCTCTTCTCAACTGCACATGCAAAGGATCTAGGTTGCGCGCTCCTTATGAGAATCTAATTTCTGATGATTTGCCATTGTCTCACATCACCCCTAAATGGTACCATCTAGTTGCAGGAACACAGGCTCCAGGTTCCCACTGATTTTACATTATGGAGAGTTGTATAATTATTTCGTTATATATTACAATGTAGTAATAAGAGAAATAAGATGAGCAATAAGTGTACTATGCTTGAATCATCCCAAAACTATCCCCCCAACATCCATGGAAACATTGTCTTCCAGGAAACTGGTCTCTGATGCCAAAACGCATGGAGACTGCTGACTTAAACTATTAATTATACAAAAACCAGTATCTCTTACAAATATTTTGAGGGGAAAAATATTCTAGTGATATCAAAATAGGATATCACAAAACACAATAACAGATCAATTGTATTAGGTTGATGCAAAAGTAATTGCAGTTTTTGCCGTTACTTACACTAGGCAAAGTAGAAGCCAAAATTTTAAATTAAATATTATCAAGCATATACATCTCCTTATTTCAAAAATTAGGACACTTAATAAAGTCAGGTAGTTTTTATTGTGAGAAGAAGTTATACTTATTCCATAGAAAATATATTACTGTATTTCACCATATTAAAGGACTAAAGGAGAAATTCCTGGTCACATTGATATACGAATTTAATAAATTTTACACTGATTTTAAAGAAAAACAAATATATTTTATATAACTGGAATGAACACATTTCTTAAGACTACCTGAAATTAAGAATAAATATATCCTGTAGATTGGCAATTAAAACCTTCACTTAAAGTGAAAAAAAAGACAAAGTTATTTTAATATATTGTTATATATTAAATATAAATATATATTTTATTATATATTAATAAATTATTATATAATATAGTTCCAGGAGAAAGAGTTTGAGTAATGTGAATATATCAAAAATGAGGAAAAAGTACTCCAAATAAGAAAAGTAAATTAAAATTATTTGCAAATAATTTCTACCCAGAAAATCGAAGAGAAACATCTGAAAAATATCGTTAGAACTAATGAAGGAAATTAATAATATGAATAATAACTTTAATAAAAAATAGGAAAAAAGATGCACCAGCTTCGAAAAGTGTTATGAAAAGATCTGTACATATTAGGTAGAAGCCATTAAATATTCATAATAAGAAACATGGATAAGTAATATGACAAAATTTCAATTCACTACACTTATAGTAGGTTTGCATATTGGAAAGAGAATATCAAATTCTTTACATTATATTTACACACTATTTCTCCAGATTAAATTTTTAAAGGATCAAATCCCAAAACTAAATATACTGGGAATTTGATCACTGTAATAAAAGTTTCACTTGAAGAGAATTGATACCTTAATATATTGTCATTCAATAAATGACTCTCATGAATGAGTGTCAAGTAATATGTTCTCACTCATTCCGATTGTTTTATCTGTTTCATTTCCTAATTCATTCTTCAATAATTTTTTGTTCCATAGAGAACTTTTTCTTTTTCTTTTTCTTTTTTTTCTGAGACGGAGTCTTGCTCTGTGTCCCAGGCTGGAGTGCAGTGGCGCGATCTAAGCTCACTCCAAGCTCTGCCTCCCGGGTTCAGGCCATTCTCTGGCCTCAGCCTCCGAAGTAGCTGGGACCACAGGCGCCGCCACCACGCCAGGCTAATTTTTATATTTTTAGTAGAGACCTGGTTTCACTGTGTTAGCCAGGATGGTCTCGATCTGACCTCGTGATCTGCCCGCCTCAGCCTCCCAAAGTGCTGGAATTACAGGCGTGAGCCACCGCACCAGGCCTCCATCGAGAACTTTTGTAAGACATGTAGCACTAAAACAGAATGGAAAATTGACCAATAGATGTAATAGAAAGTTTAAACAGAGGAGTTTGTATTTATTCATTCAATAACTATACTAAGCATATGACAAGTATTTTTCTAAGTATATGGAATCCTATTATTTGCCCATATAAAGTTTAAAGAAGAATTTCATAACATTATACAGATGATATACCTACCTGTGTGTGTTTTGGTATAAATTATTCACTTTACCTAAAATATATGTAATCCTCTATAATATAACATTCATGATAAAAAATTCTTAAATGATCTCAACTATATAAAAATCACAATTTAAAAAGCATAAGAAAATAATTTTGACAAAAAGTGGGGTTAGGAATAAAATTCCAAATGAGCTAGGAACCAAGATATGATATTAAAACTACTCTGTCAGCTGGTCATGGTGGCTCATGCCTGTAGTCCCAGCACTTCGGGAGAATCAGTCAGGAAGGCTGCTTGAGGTCAGGAGTTAGAGACTATCCTGGGCAACATAGTGAGACCCTGTCTCTAAAAAAATAAAAATAAAAATAAAATTAAAAAAATTTAAAAACCACATTGTCATTTAGTGACTTAATATGACAAATGTATACTTATTTTTTGTTGTAGCACTTCCTTTCATTTTCAATTATACCCTCTCATTAATGTTAAATTGTATTATTACCTAACTTAATAATTAAGACTGAGGTTACACACACTTACTGGCAATTAATATTGAATATCAAGCCACAGGTGTGCTTGAAAAAATATATATTGCTTTCAAATTCATCAATAATAATATGTCTTATATGTTCAGGTGTTCCAGTTTTAGTTTACACTTTTATTGTTGAATATGTGTCAACAAATACCTGGTGAGAATATACTTAAATTTTCTAGTTATCCAATTTTGAAATTATTGTTTATTTCGTCTCATTACTCTAAATACAGAGTAAAAACAAAATAGGAAGTGTCACATTAAATAGTTCTAAGAAATAACTATCATTTTGATTTGCTTCTTTTTTATCCCCTTAGGATAAAACAGAAAGGACAATTTATATCTTGAATTGCCCTCAAAATAATCCTAATCTGAGAAGTAAAATGACTAAATGTTTAAGGAAAAACAAAAAGTATTGTATAGAATATTTAATTTGACCTGATAAACACTATGAAGAACATTCATATACTTTAAACTAATAAGTAATGCTTATTTGAAGCTTATAGAATCAGTAGTATTAGTGTGAGAATTGTAATGGTCATCAAAAATCTGACAAAATGTTTTATCCCTCTTTTGTAGGGTAAATAACCAAGTATATTTTAAGAATCTGAAAAAAAAGGAATGGAATCTGTGTAAAATGGCTTATGAATTGGTCTTGTACATTAAATGCCACCCAATTGCTTGCACTGCTCATTCCAAAGACATTGAATAGTTTCATTCCTATCAGAAATAATAGAAGTTGGTGTAGCCAGGGAAGAAAATGAAACCCCAGATGATTGAGTCGGCTACAGAATAAAAGTTACAATCTGATTCTTCTTATTGTTTTCCTAGGAAGAAATTGGCACAAGTAAATTTCCAGAAATTTCTAGAAAAAGTTGGATATTTGGAGTGAAAATATATAAATGAATGCAAGTCATGATTATTTGGAGAGGAAAATAAACAATTATAAAAAATTGCAATTAAATAAATTCATATTATACATATCACAGCCTTATAATTTTGGTTATTTATTCCTACGCTCCATACATAAAGTGTTTTAAGATGCAGAAATAATTGTTATATTACTTTTTATTTAATAACATATTGTTTTTCACTAAGATATAAATATAATCCTATTTTTGTTATGAAGGTATTTAAAATATATTTTTTTGTTTTGCTTTTTAATTTTCTCCTCTGACAAAATTAAATATTGTGGGGAAAGACGTAATTGTTCTCCATTTTTCCGTTGTGCTTAGATATGGAGCTGGACATTATATTTCTTCGCAGTTAATAGGATGAGAAGATGTTATGGCAGTGACAACTTTTTATTTTGCCACCAAAAATTACCTACCAGCAGAAAGCTATACTGTGTCCCTAAATTATAATTTATTTTAGGAATAGAAGGATGTTGGTATGAAAAGAAATTCTAATTAGTGAATGTAATTGAATGTGATTAATCTATATTAATTTCAGCATCCAGAATAAGCTATTGTTTAATTAACTTCTTATACATATAAATTAAATTTTATTACATTAATTGTAATTACTAAAAATATACATGTAAATAACTACATAGGAATAAATTGCAATCAAAACAAAGTTGTTGTTTTTTTCAAAAATTGCTTTTATGAGTCACAGAAAGTCAAGACAAGCCAGGAAGATTTAAAGAAAGTCTCATGTTGAAATTGTTATTAAAAATTGACATATGGAAAGGTTGTATCTCATCACTGGCATGCTAGTAAAATTTAACTGTCTTTCTGAGGAAACAAAACCTATTATTGTAATGTTTGCTGATTTTGTGATACAGCTATTTCCACTGTTGACAATTTCAAACTCATAACATGGCGCCACTGATAAGGGAGTTGAGAAAGAATGTCCATGGCGGTCTCTTGTAAGCCAATGCATGCCAGTAGCTCCAGCACACCTTGTTACTGATGATTATTTTATTATGATGAAATGACAGCAATTGATTCAATTAGGGATTGGCTGCATAGAGTTGTTAAATACAAGATGACCACAAAGTAAAATAAGAATAAATTGCTGATGACCCAAGCATAACGCTAATACATAGAAAATCAGAAACACAGTATCATTAATTCCAAAGATCACTCAGAAAACAAAATGTCACTCACTGGCTTTGATTCCCAATGTATATACAGCGTACAATTATTTGTAAAATTGGGTACAACAATAGTCCACTGTGTACAAATAAAATACATCATCAAAATCAACTGAAGATTAGTTAGAAAAATAAGTATATTAGCAGAGTTTGAAAACACTGAACAAGCTACAGAAATTATCTCTCAAAAATGGCCAATGCCTTTAAAATTATAAAAAATAGATTATTTAAGTAGTTGAGAGTTTCAAAATGGAGAAATGAATGACTGCCATGATCTTTCATTATCTGACCCTTTCCTTTCTGTCCAGACTCTCCCCTAGCAGACTCCCTTATGATCCCTCTAGCCATGTACCCTCTTGGCTCTGCCATGTACCCTCCTGGCTCTTTTTATAATGTGTTGACTTCCCTTGAATTTCAGCAACTTGAGGCTACTTGCAGTTGTTACCAAAATACCAGGAATTCAGTCTAGGTCCTGCTGCTCACTGCACAGAAAACCAATGACTGAGAGGATGAACATTGCCAAAAAAGAAGCCTTTAATCGGATGCTGCAGCTGAGGAGATGAGAGATCAGTCTCAAACCCATCTTCCTGACTGAATACAAATAGGGGTTTATATAATAGGGAAGAAATGTGACTGTGTGGGGAACTCGGGGAGGATAAGGAACAATCATGATGAATGAGGGGCCTGGTATCTCATCATCTGAATGCAATAATCTGGCTGGTTTCAAGTTTTTTAGTACTTTTTTAGAGGCCTGGGGAATCCTTTCCTGGGAAAGGAACTCAGATAAAACAAATGTAAGTTTCAAGCTTAAAGCCCAGAAGGGTCAATTTCTATGTTCATCCAACAGAACTGCGTATGAAAAAAATTGGGTGGGTTTAATAGTGTTCTGGTATCCACACTTCTATCATTGAGACACTATTCACCTTCTCTTACACGTCACCTATATTAATGTACTCCAAAGCACTTATGTTTCTGAAATTATATAATTAACTTTTTTGTGCAGATATTCGTAATGTGTCTCACTTAATACATTGTAAGTTCCATGAAAGCAAATGAATTATTTTTTTATTGTTGTGTAAGGAACTATTACAGTGGCTTAAAAAATGAAAATTTATTATCTCACAGTTTACTTAAGTGAGGATTCTGAACAGGATTCTCTGCTTATAGTCTCAACCAAGCTAAAATGAAAGTGACAGGCGAGCTATGATTTCATCAGAGAGTCTCAGCATTCAGTTCTAAGCTCAGTATGTTTTAGCAGAATTCACTTCCTTGTGTTAGTGAATGAACCAAGCATAGGTTGGCTTCCTTGGTGCAGCAAAGCAAAATGCTGACATCCAAATTGCACCACCACAGTCAGGCATTTATTGCAGGGCACCAAGCAAGGAGAATCAGGCAGCTCATGTTTAAGACCCAGACTCCTGGCGGCTTACAAGCAAGGGTCTTCAAAGCCAGGGGAAATTTTCAGGAGTGCAGAAGTTATAGTCTAAATCAATACATGGAGTTTATACATTGGTTTGGCCTAAAAAAAAGGTGTGATCTATTGAAGCAGAAGCTTACAGGTCTTAGGCAAATTCGAAGATTTTCTGATTTGCAATTGGTTAAGGAAGAGAAGCTCTGTTTAAAACTTTGGGGTCAGCAGAGAAAGGGTTAGCTATGGCTTGTGGATGTGATTTCTTCCAGGTTCACAAATCTCAATTCTTGTGTTCTGAACACCTACAGGATCAATAACATGTGGAAGCTGCTAAGGCTTGGGGTTGCACCCTCTGTGCAACAGCCTGACGTTTACCTTGGCCCCTTTTAGTCATGGCTGGAGCTAAAGCCGTAGGGATGCAGGGCACCATATCTTGAGGCTGCATAGAGAAGGGGGACCCTGGGCCTTGCCCCAAAAACCATTTTTCTCTCTAGGTCTCTGGGCTTGTGATGGAGGGGCTGCCGTGAAGTTTTCTTACACACCCTGAAAACATTTTTCCCATTGTCTTGGTGATTAAAATTTTTCTCCTAGTTACTTATGCAGATTTCTGCAGCAGGCTTGAATTTCTCTCCAGAAAAGTGGGTTTTTCTTTTCTATCACATTGTCAGGCTGCGAATTTTTCAAACTCTTACACTCTGCTTTCTTTTGAATACTTTGCTGCTTAGGAACTTATTCCACCAGAAAGCCTAAATCATCTCTCAAGTTCAAAGTTCCACAGATCTCCGGGGAAAGGGGCAAAATGCCACCAGTCCCTTTGCATAGCAAGAGTGACTTTTACTCCAGTTCCCAACAAGTTCCCTATCTCTATCTGAGACCACCTCAGCCTGGACTTCATCGTCCGTATCACTATCATATTTTGGTCAAAGTCATTCAACAAGTCTTTAGGAAATTCCAAAGTTTCCCACATCTTCCTGAGCCTCCAAGTCTCTGAGAATTTCCGTACATCCCCACATTTTCCTGTATTTTTCTGGGACCTCCAAACTTTTCCAGCCTCTGCCTATTACCCAGTTCCAAATTTACTTCCACATTTTTGCATATCTTTATAGTAGCACCCCATTCTTGGTACCAGTTTACTGTATTAGGCCATTCTGTTGATGCTAATAAAGACATATTTGAGACTGGGTAATTTATAAAGGAAAGAGGTTTAATTGACTCACACTTCCACGTGGTTAGGGAAGCCTCAGAAAACTTAGACTCATGGTGGATGGGGAAGCAAACATGTCCTTCTTCACAAAGTGGCAGGAGAGAGAATGAGTACCCAGTGAAGCGGGAAGCCCCTTATAAAACCATCAGATCTTGTGAGAACTAACTCACTATTATGAGAATAGGATGGGGGAAACTGCTTATGATTTAATTACTGAAACTACAATGATTTAATTATTTTCACCTGGTCCTTCCCATGACACATGGGGATAATACAAACTACAATTAAAGATGAGATTTGGGTGGGGACACAGCCAAACCATATCACTATACTATGAAAATTCTCCTTTTCTAGTTATTGTTGAACTTCAAAGACCTGATAAAGTCTATGGGTTGGAGGATGTGTCGTTTTGTTTTCCTTTATAAGGTAAATCAAACAGCTACTGAGACACTATTTACCTGAAAAGGAACAGCCTTTGCATGCAGCAAGTCTCAACTTCAAAGTTAACAAGTAAATATAAATAAATTTAAAAAGCCATCAGAGATGGTTATTTAAGTATTAACTAAATATGTTTAATAGTTATCATGCAGGAGAATTAACATTATGTATTATATGTGTAATACATAAACACACACATACTACATGTAATTTCCTTTTATCATTATTTTCTGGTCAAGTAATCTACTACCCCATTTTTAAGACACCACAAGTTAATGATTGATAATTTGGGAGAGACAATACAGCTGAGTGTTTTTCAGGTTGTAAAATCGGCTTTAAACCTAAGGTATTGCTCTGAACATGTGGCCACTGACCCTGGGGCTTAACTATAACTCAAATTTTGCTGAGCTTCAAACACTAGTTCCAGTGACAAATGGAGCAAATTCTACAAACTGCTTCACACAAATAATGCTTTTGGATGCTTGTTGTACTCGCTTGCAGAGCTGAGAGAACCATTTTTCTTCTAATCCTTATGGACAAAAATGCATTAGTCTTTCCACTTCTAATCCAATCTGTGACATTTTTCCTCTCATGAGTAAATGGTTTTGTGGAGTCTCTGTTGGTCATTATAACCCCTGGCTTATGAAAACTTCTGTGCTATTCAGAGCTTCTATATTCTTCTGTAACCTTCAATACAGCACTTTGTCTGTCTGTAAATGAGTTAGATAGTTCAGGATAAAGATATCTTAATCTTATCCCTACTCGACTGTATATAGCTATTTAAACATAATGTAATATGTGCATAACTATAAAAAATAGAATATCAAGGATGTTAAAAACAGATATAATATGTAAATAAATATCATTTTTAAAGAAGAAACTTAGTATATGCTTTGAAGATGGACTACTTGGCAATTTGACTCCTGCCTGTGTCCATATGCTTAACAATTATAAGATGTATACTCATTGAAAACCTTCACTCAGTACTGTATATATCAAACCCTATGTACTTTCAAAATTTATACAAATTAACACCCTACAAAATAGTTATTGCTATTAATGTCATTTTACAGATGAAAAAGCTGATGTACTGAGTAACTTTAAACATAACCTATAACCTCATAAAATTTCAATTTCTACATTTGCATGGAATATGTGTGTTTAACAAAACTTTTCAATATATCTATGTTTTACATGACATTTTAAAATTTGTGGAGAGCAAATTCTAATAAATTACAATGTGCATAATATTGCCTTGATCATGGTTTGTGCTCAAAGTAAGTGACTGATTATTTAAGGATTTCAAGTAGAAAATGTATAGCTATTTTTAAGGACTGTGAAAGATTAGAAAGTTTTTACACTACCAGAAATCTAAGTAGGTATCTTTTCAAAATTGTGTGAATTACAGTAGAAGATACAAGACTCCTGAATCGGATACAAAGAAGAGTTTATTATTATCAACAATCACCATAGCTAGAATATTGGCATTTCTGCACCAGTTCCTGAGACCCAGTTTTCACAGGGTAATGTGAAGAGGGATAGTTAACAACCTGTATAAGCGGTAGGCTTCCTTACTGCAGAAAAATCCCGAGTTTATGTATGCCCATTATTTTTAACTGTGCAGTTAGAATGTTTATTTTTTGCCCTTCAGAAGTGGATACTCTCTGTATCTTCCAAGGCTGTTATACAAACATTTTTAAATACATAATTTGGAAAAAGGTACAAATGTGTCCTCATTTGTAAGATAATGTATAAATGTAAGAAACAACCAAGAATTTTCTCCCTAACATTTTTAAAAAAAATTATTGGCCCTACACTGCACTGATTTGGGTAGTGTATATTTTTTAGATAGTCAAATATTTTTATTAGTTTTCAAAGTAGATGTCTCCTAGTCACTATCTGCCTGTGAACCTGTCTCTACAGCAGTAGAAGAATGAACGGTACATCTGTTCAAACAAGAGAAATGACATAAGAAACTACATTGGTTGGATATCTTGTGTGTCATTCTCCAGGTCCCATGCTTGTTTTAAGCATAACCATATCAGCTTAATATAAAACCATGGACTTCCTAAAATTAGAGAACTTAAAACAATGGAGACGAAGCTACACGAAAGAGACCCTGGATTATTAACTATGTGTAGCTTTAATGAAGGTTGGATAGATAACAACTATTGCTAAAGGCTAAGTCAACAAGATTGATACACAGGTTGTTTACAGAAGCTATGTATACTGTATATCAATCCATTGTCTTGAAAACATTATACTTAAATGCATTTAATAGAACAAATATAAGTGTGTCACCATCAAGGAAACCAACAACAGATGGCACGACACCCAGAGACTAGTACCAGTGTTAAGCCACTACTCCCCTTAGGTCTACAGTATCAAAATAAACGAGGTAGATAACATTGCAGCCCTATATTTTTCATCTTTCATGGTTTTACCACCTTTTTCTATGTTACTAGGCAGTTCGTCTTACTAGAAAAAATGAGGTCTACCTTCCAAGTCTTTGATTTTTAGTTTGACTATGTGATTTGCTTTGACCAGTTGTTAGCCCATGTGATGCATGCAGAAATCTGAAAACACATTTGAGTGTTTGAACTTTCAGATTTGCTCTCCTGCCATCACTGTGAGGGTACTCCTGAGCCAGCCAGCTGGAGGGAAAAACAGGAGGAGCAGGGCTGAGCCGTGCCAGTCATATACGTGTGGCCATCTTGTATCATCTTTAATGCTATTTCATCTAAGCCTGAAAGTGGAGAAGTCTTGAGCAAAGGGAATTGTGCAAAGAGAGATAAGAAACATGGAAACTGAGGGAATCTAAAAAGGTAAACAGGAATTTTATCCCAATAGAGATTCTTAGTTAAAGACAATTTGTATATTTTTGTCCAATATTTTCTCCCATACTGTCGTTCGTGAAAAGTTCTATATCATGTCTTAGGAATACTCAACTGTTTTTGCTTCAATCTTTCAAAAATGGCATGCCTTTAATTAGTCAATTCAAATTCTTCACTTAAGGAAAGTAGAAAACAGAGAAAGTGATTTCCAACTTAGTCACAATCACGATCACCTGATGACAGAATCAATCAGCTCCTTCTGTCATCTCCTCCTGGGTGGTAGCACTTTTCCTGTGAGGTCACTATCTTTGAATCGACAGTATCTATTTCTGAATTCCAGAGAATAAGATAATTAAATGTACCTTCAATTCAAATAAAAGACAAACTGTTTTTCAATCATTGTTTAGTAAACTAAGTTTCTTGAAATGAACTATGGTTTATTTTTATTGAAATATGTACAAAGGTTAAATATGTGATGTTTATATGTTAATCGTCTATTATTTTGTAGCTTTTCTATTATAAGAAATAAGGTCTTGCTCTTAGTTGTCTATGCATTTGAAGTCTGTGCAACTTGTTTCCTTAATATTGGACAGGCCGGGCGCTGTGGCTCACGTCTGTAATCCCAGCACTTTGGGAGGCCAAGGCGGGTAGATCTCAAGGTCAGGAGTTCAAGACTAGCCTGGCCAAGATAGTGAAACCCCATCTCTACTAAAAATACAAAAAAATTAGCTGGGCGTGGTAGTGAGTATCTGTAATCCCAGGTAGCTGGGAGGCTGAGGCAGGAGAATAGCTTGAACTGAGAGGCGGAGCAGTGAGCAGAGATCGCACCACTGCACTCCAGCCTCGGCAACAGTGCCAGACTCTGTCTCAAAAAACAAACGAACAAACAAAAATACTGGACAAAAGGTAATGTACAATAGCAGTCCCTTGACCTTATTTTTTAAATAAAAAATGGAAGATTGTAGCTTAGCTAGAGAAGCAGTGTAAATGCAAGGTAGCAAGTGTGTCAGCTCAGCCTTCACATTCTCTGGTTATAGAATACCGATTGCCAAATTTTACTTTAATCTGGGAATGCACCTTGAACAACTGTCAATGACTATCTGGGAATGTGCCTTGCAGATAAACCCCGTTATTCAAGGGACGCTAGTCTACTGGCCTATGTCGGTAATTTGATTGATTTTGCTCTTCTGTTTCTCCAGACCCACAGAGATGTTCTGTTTCTTCACTATTTAGAAGTCTTTTTTGTTGGACTCCACATTTCTGTGATTGTAGTGGGAAATCTAGCTGTCTTCTGGTTCAACCCCTCAGACTCTAATCATAGTTTTAATAACCGAAATATATGTAGCCAAATTACATATATAGGTAACCAATGGTTACCGATATGTAACCATTATTGGTGCTACTGTGAAAATCACATGTCAAAATAACTTACTATCACTTCAAATTACTCCATAGGCAGAGTAATCTGAAAAGTAAGTCTTATTTTGTTATAATGAGTCAGTCGCAAATACTGAGTTAGCTTAGTACTAAAAAATGGAATAGTCTTGATTACATTCCTTCCATAGTGTAGTATATGTATATTGTCTGTTTTCTTCATACCTTTTTGGGTCACAAGCACAAGGGACAAGAGGAATTTGATGACTTCATGACCTGATCTAAGCCATTATGATTATATTGAGCTATGCCTTGCAAAAATTAATGTTGAAAAATGAGATCATGTATGAGATGAAACTATGATGCAGCTTTGAAAATATAAAGTAAAGGAGGAAAAATAAAACATGTTCACATTCTTTTGAAAAAACCTCCACAATAGACCATTGTATGTAATGATTCCATAGCCAAAAGCAAATTTCTTCAAATTTCTTCCTTTGCCCTCTACAATACACATAACACATACACATTGCCAGATTTTGAAAAAATTAGAAAGGATTAAAGGAATTAAATAAGTAAGTTATTTAAATACTAAGTAAGTAAATTAAATAAGTTATTTAAATTAAATACTAAGTAAATTAAATAAGTAAGCATTAAATAAGTAAGTTATTTAAATACTAAGTTATTTTAAAAAGTAAGTTATTTAAATACTAAGTTATTTAAATATATATATATAAAGAGCAACAAAGGCTATCATGTTATAAACTGAATATCATAAAATGAATATTAAACGTTAACACAATTCCTTTTTATTTTAAAGCCATAAGACATATACGTAGACAACATGTGCATCAAAAGAAATTCAAGATCAAGTTTACAACTCTCGGAAGCGATGAAAACATGATGGTTTATGATAAAACTATTGGCAAAAGCCAAGTTTTACTCAGTTTATAAACTAAAGTGTCTTCATAATCAACTAGAAAAATTAAAGTAGTTATATATTCAAATTAAGATGTTAGATTAAAAAATTCCCAATTAGCTAAAAGTAATTTAGAAAATTTAAATGAAGATTTAAAATAAAATTAATAGATTAGAGAAATGAAGGTTAAAATATATATGGATGCCATATTTGCCATATTTTGAGCACCCAGTAATTGTTTCTGGTTCCTAATGAAACAGGAGTGTTCCCTGACCACCTTGTGGGACTTGTGACAAAGGTGTGGCTCCTTTGCTTGGCTGTCATTCACTCAAACCCCTTACAGAAGAGGGAGCTTGCAGATGGGCAGTTCCCTAGCCTCTGGGCTCTGGCCCCACTATAGCATCTAGGGGTGTGTTACAGTTAATGCCCTTTTAGCAGTTGCTGTCCGAGGATGGCTAGGTATTAAACCAGCTCATTGGAGAGTCAGGGTGACAGCCTTAACACCCTGCCCTCTTGGTACCAGGGTCCTTGTCTGGCATCCAGGAAGAATCAGATCACTTGGACTTGAAAGATGGTGAATGTGGGGATTTTATTGAGTGGTGGAGGTGGCTCTCAGTGGGATGGATGGAGAGCTGGAGAGAAGATGGAGTGGGAATGTGATCTTCCCTGGAATTCAGTCATCCCCTCTCCAACTGTCCCCAGCCAAATTCCTCCTGACGTTCAGATGCTCCTCCTCTTCTCTCCTTCTGTGATGTGCTGCTCTGCGTTCTGCCGCTGCTCCTCTACTCATCTGTTTGCTGCGCTTGGGGTTTATACAGGCACAGGATAAGCCGTGGCAGGCTGGAATGGTCTTGCAAAAGGCAATATTTCAGCACGAAAACAGTAATGTCTGTTCCCATTTAGCGCCACAGGTTTCCAAGCTTGATGATGGGGTTTTTCCTGAGTACCACCCTTTTCTACCCAGTATTTTTCTGCGTCCTGTCAGTACCACTACCATTTTCTTTTTGTTTTCTCCTTTGTGTGCGTGTCTATATTTATTCTTTCCTTTTTTCCTAATTTTTTTCCTTTGTCTAATCATGCAAACTCCTGGAAAATTACTTAAGCTTGTAATTCAAGGATGTGTCAAAATGAAAAATAATTAACAATGTAGTTTGAGAATAAAAGTGTCAGTGATGAGAATGAAAGTTCTGTAAGCATGGAAATTATTTAAAATGAATGAGGAAATTCAAGTATAGTATGTAATTAAGATTATTGCCACCTCACTGAAAGCGTTTGTAATATGTAATTATCAAAAAATTAAGAATAGTTACTGAGAAAAAATATAGAGCATTACAGAGAAAAAAAATACAAGATGCACATACCCTAAACTTACACAATAGAAAAATTAAAAGAAGAAATCTACAAAATCTAAAAAGGAAAAAAAAGTTTGTGCTTTTATTTATGGAAACAAAAGTAAATAAAAACACTTTCATGTTGTATTAGTCTTCTAGTGTTTCATAACAGCTTGTCACAAAACTAATGACTTAAAACAACGCATAGTTTTTTAAACTTTCATTTCCATTTCATGATCAAAAACAAGAAGTGCTCTCAGCAGTCCTCTAAATAGACTCTATTACATCATGGTGAGCTTACTTCCCCAAAGGTAAAAAGGAAGGGTGTCTCTGGTACAAGAGGCAGCTCTGTGTGTAGATACTGTAACCTAAGCACAGGAGTGACACCAATCTCCACAATATTCTATTGTTAGAAACAAGTCACAGATTCCTTCTACATTCGAGGGCAAGGATTTATACAGGACTCGAATATGGGGACCACTCTAAGGTCTATCAAATATACCTATTAAATAAATACCCTTGGTTTGGGTTAAACAATCCAATACTATAAAATTTTCTAAAGCTTGACAAAGAAGTAATATTTAAATAAAAGAAGAAAAACATGTTCTGATCATATGTTGGTAAAACAGCATTAAACACAAAAAGCATAAAAAAGGGGGAAAAATCACGAAGCTGGCTACACACTGTGAGACTGAACTGGTTGTTAGAAAAATAGAAGGTTTTCAGAAATAAAATAGGGTTCATTTGAACTCATGAATTTGAATCTCCATTTATATATCACTTCCTAAATATTGTATCTTGTATCGCTTGATCCCCTAGCTTTTCTATGCTTTTTAGTTCTTCTTTTTGATATCTCCATTATACATATAATTAGTTGATTAATATTTGTATTCTAGCCTTAACTGCAGTTCCATCACAGGAGGTATTCAAACAGTCACTATTATCCAGAAATATATCTAGCATGTAACAAAAGCTTAATAAATCTTTAGCAAATTAAATTAAAATAGACTGGGAGCGGTGGCTCACGCCTGTAATCCCAGCAGTTTGGGAGGCCAAGGAGGGCGGATCACAAGGTCAGGAGTTCAAGACAAGCCTGGCCAATATGGTGAAACCCTGTCTCTACTAAAAATACAAAAATTAGCCAGACGTGGTGGCGGGTGCCTGTAGTCCCAGCTACTTGGGAGACTGAGGGAGGAGAATCACTCGAACCCGGGAGGCGGAGGTTGTAGTGGGCCAAGATCGTGCCACTGCGCTCCAGCCTGGGTGACAGAGGGAGACTCCATCTTGGAAAAAAAAAAAATTAAAACAGATTACAGAATGAAATACAGTGAGAGGAAATAACTAGAATATCAAAAAGTAAGCTATTGAGACTCTTTCTCTTAATAAACAGTACTAATGAAAATAAATACTGTTGCTATATGTAGAATTTCAGATTTTTAGTTTAATAAATATAAGAAAACAAAATAATTTGAACTAATATACTTCAGGAGAGTTTGAGTAAAGCTATTATATTAAAGTTAGGCTGGAAATTTCAGATGTTCAAACATGTATTTTTTCTTTAATCAAGGCTTTCTATCTGCATCTACTCTATTTATTCAATATATATTTGTACATTCTTAAGATATCTTCAATTAAGCTTCTAAAAATATGAATTTACATTTGCAGCATGATTTACTTTTCACAATTGATCTTTTAAAATTTGTACAAATTTAATATCTTATAACCATTGCAGTTTTTCTAACACTGCCAAAATATAATTGATATCATTAAACAGTCATTTAAATTATTCAAATACGTCAGCAGTCAAAAATACATTTAATAACAATACATGTATAGTGAATAAAAATTCCAGTTTAGATGTGATGTTGTACGTCAGTATGTAAACCCTTGCTTTAAACAGACCATTTTGTTCTTTAAAAAAATTATCTGTAATTTTCTCTATGGAACCTATAATATTAGAGAGAATTTCTCATAAAAGGAAAAAGGGGAGGAAGTAAAAAGGAAGAAGTGAAAGAAGGAAGAAATTAAGGAAACAAAAGGGGAAAAAGAGATAACGAAAGAAAGAAAAAACACAAATATCCTATACAGGTATACAGCTCCTTGTAGTCTAGAGAGATGACTGAATTATAGAGACAATAACATAATAATAATTTTTGCTGTTTATTTGAAAAGCAAATGCTACCTTTCTGTATATTGGCTTATGTTGGATATC
>NW_012103476.1:4789187-4789683 GCF_000951045.1 Mandrillus leucophaeus
TGGCTAGCCTTGGAGATATTTCTCATTTTAAAATCGCTTGCCTCTATATATTTAAATGTCTCTGAGAATTTTACTGTTAGGTCTTTCGTACATCACATATAAGATATGAAAATAACAAAAAGAACAGATATTCACATGCAACACAGCTTAATTAATTGCTTATTATCAATAACTGTGAAAAACTATGTGTGCTTGTATTGATTACTTTATTTCTCTATTTCTCTTCAGGTTAACCGTTCTTGAAAATTTATTTATTATGTTTTAGGGTTTTGTTCCTTCCTTTTTTTTTGAGACAGGATCTTGCTCTGTCACCTAGCTGTAGGGCACCTACTGGAGTGCAGTGGCACAATCATGACTTATAGTAGCCTCCAATTCCTGGGCTCAAGTGATCTTCCTCCCCTGGTCTGCTAAATAGCTGAGCCTACAGGTGCATTCCCCCATGCTTGTCATTTTTTTTTTCTCCATTTTTTTTTTTTGGAGAGATAGAGGGGTCTCA
>NW_012103476.1:4789733-4790175 GCF_000951045.1 Mandrillus leucophaeus
TATTCTCCTAATCAAAAGTCAGTATAACAGAAGAGTAGAAAGGAGTACTGAAATGTGACTGAGATAAAAATTATTTAAATATAAGTAAATAATAATTAGGGTGTAGTGAATGAAGAATGAGGTGAATGAAGAAAGGAGCATTAAAAAGAATAACATATTATGGATGTAACTCCATGAATTATAACTCGATGGAATTCTCAAATAGCATTAATATAGCAAAAAAGTCAAAATACAATAGAATACATGATAATAGCTTCAAATTAAGACTAAGTTGATTGAAGACAGTGAAAGAAATGTGGAGAGAGCAGTAAGAGAAATTAAAGAATAAGAGAAATAAAGGATGAAGGAAATGAAAGCACAGATCATGAAGGAAGAAATGAAAAGGGAAGTAAAATACAGCAATGAAAATACAAATATTAATGAAGAAAATATGGGTATGTCA
>NW_012103476.1:4791400-4793654 GCF_000951045.1 Mandrillus leucophaeus
GGTCTGCTAAATAGCTGAGCCTACAGGTGCATTCCCCCATGCTTGTCATTTTTTTTTTCTCCATTTTTTTTTTTTGGAGAGATAGAGGGGTCTCACTATGTTGCCTAGGCTGGTCTTGAACTCCTGGGCTCAAGCAATCCTCTGTCTTGGTCTCCCAAAGTGCTGCGTTTCTCTTATAGTTTTAACACATAGAGATGTTTCATTAAAAGCATATAATATTTGGGTGTGCTTTCTATGGATAGCATTATGGTGTTTGGATACCTCTCCAACTTAGATTTTCTCATCCTCAAAAATATTGTGAAATTAAGGAAGCTTACATTTGTAGCTATAGTGGATTCACTTTTCTTGCTGCATTGTACTCCATTTTTTGACAAGTTTGCATTTATATAATTTATTGACTGCTATCACCAAATATCGATAGCTATCTTATTTATTTTATTTTATTTTATTTTATTTTAGGCTGAGAGGGTACATGTACAGGTTTGTTATATGGATAAATTGCATATTGCTGAGGCTTGGTGTATGAATGATCCCATTACCAATGTCGTGAGCATAGTGCCTGACTGGCAGCCTTCCAACCCATGCCACCCTCCCAACCTTCCCTGTCAGGCATTCCCTGGTTCTTCCCATCTTTGTGTCTATGTGTATTCAAAGTTAAGTTCCCACTTATAAGTGAGAACATGTGGTATTTGGTTTTCTATTTCTGCATTATTTCACTTACCGTAATGGCCTCCAACTACATTCATGTTGCTGCAAAGGATACGATTTTATTCTTTTACATGGCTGCATAGTGTTCCATGGTGTACATGTACACCATCTTATTAATATACTATAATTTTCAACCTTTTGATAAAGATTAGGTTTTCATTTTTTATGGCCTTTAACACCACAATAAACATTTTTTAATTGTTTATGTTTTAATCTAGCAGGGCCATCAATATACCCTTACTGTTCTATCTCAGAGGTATATTGATTCTCCATCCCTATATCATAATTCAGTTTGCAGAGGTATTGATCTCCTTTTTCTTCTACCAGATATCACACTGTTCCATTACATTGTTGATGTTATTCTGATTGGAACAAATGAGTAAGATGTAGTGGTAACTCCTCTAGATATATTAGTAGGACATGTATGTATTAGAGGGTAGAAAGTAAATCTGGTAAAACCTCAGGGGCCTCCTACCTCAGTAATGTATTTCCAGGGGTCCAGCGGTATAAGGCATGGTGACATATTTCTTCTAAAGTGAAGGATACATTGTTGCATTTGGCCCTCCCCACAATGAAAGAAAGAGATAACAATGGCTGGTGGGCCTCTTTGGTTTTAATAAGCAAAATATTCCCCATTTGGGCTGTTCCAAGAGAACCAAAGAGTTGCCAGTTTTGATTAGCGAAAAGAGAAGGTTCTACGAGTCTAGGTTACTCTGCCACTAGGGACACGTGATTCAGCAGGTCCAGGGCTGCTTGAAGGATAAGTGGCAGATAGGGATGTGGTTTGGCTGATAACTAGAGATGAATTATAGTCAGCCCTTAAAATTTTAAAGCAGCCTACCATCCTCTGCAGATAACTACTCTCCTTTTTTGAAACAGCTTTTGCCCCTATACTATGACTTAATAGAGACTGAACACTTAAACCATGGGCCACCAAGTTACCACCATGAACTGGGTGTTATATGGCCTACCAACCCATAGAGCTAATGTACTCAGCATCCCAGTATCAGATGGAAGCATAGAAGGAGTATATATTTCATTAGCCCAGAGGAAGCTCTGAAAGCACAAGTTAAATGTAGAAACGGCCCAAATGTCTATGGCTCTCATTCCTGCTACACTACACTCTCTCTCAGCCCACACTTAAGAAGAGAAGATTCAGGCCTGCCTTACTTATAGTTCAGCCTCATATTCAGGAACCACTCAAAATTGGACAGCTGTAGCACTACAGGCCCTTTATGGGACATTCCTCAAGGACAGTGGTGAAGGAGGACCCTCCCAGTGAGCAGAACTTTAAACAGTGTACCTGATTGTTTAATTTGTTTGAGAGGAGAAATGGCCAGATGTGCAATTATATATTGATTAATGGGATGTGGTCAAAAGTTTGACCGGATAGTCAGGGACTGTGAAGAAACCTGATAGAAAAATTGATGACAAGGAAATCTGAAGAGGTAGGTTTTTCTCTGTATGGGAAAAGCCACAAATATATTTGTGCAAAATATAAATGCTCACCTAAGGGTGATTTTAGCATAGGAGGTTTTTTTTTTTT
>NW_012103476.1:4793759-4796899 GCF_000951045.1 Mandrillus leucophaeus
CTCCCGAGTAGCTGGGACTACAGGCGCCAGCCACCTCGCCCAGCTAGTTTTTTTGTATTTTTTAGTAGAGACAGGGTTTCACCGACTTAGCATAGGAGGATTTTAATAATTAAATAGGATGACCAGCTCTGTGGATATCAGTCAACCTTTTCCCCTAGCCACCCAGTTATCACCTAATTGTCTCATAAACAAAGTGGTTAGGATAGGAGGAATGGAGGTTATGCACAGGCTCAGTATCATGGATTTCTACTCAACAAAGACAACCTGTCTGCAGCCTGCTCTGGACCTAATATACAAACAGGAGAGACCAGCAGTAATTCCAGATATGGCATAATTTTCAAGGGGTGGTCAGCCAGCTACTGACTGACAGGTTGATTACACTGGACTGATTCTATAATGGGGCGGGGGGAGCAGTATTTTATTATTACTAGAATAGACACTTACTCTGGATACACATTTGTTTTCCTTAAACAATGATTCTGACAAAGTTACTATCAATGTACTTACAGAATGCCTTAGTTCAAGTCATGGTACCAACAGCACTACCTGTGATCAAGCAGCTCACTGCACAGCAAAGAAACTGTGGCCATACGCTCAGGCTCATGGAATGTACTAGTCTTACGTTTCTTACCATCTTGACTAAGCTGGATTGAGAGGATGGTGAAATAGACTTTTAAAGACTTAGCTACAGCGTCAAGACTTAGTTACAGTGTCAATTGCCAGGCAGAAATCTCTTGCAGGTTTGGGGCAAGATTTCAAGAAGGTTGCATATGTTCTGAATTTTAATTTAATTTATATATATATAGATGAATTAAAGATATATATATATCTCCTCCACAAAGGAACTAATATATGGGTGTATATACATGTATGTGTATATGTATATGTACGTATACATACGTATGTGTGTACATGTATTATATATATTATATATATTATGCATACACACATTTATACATAAACTCTGTATATATAGATGTAGATGTGTATATATAGATGTGTGTGTATATACCATCGATATATAGAGAGATGAAATATATAGGTGTGTGTGTATATATATGTGGGTGTGTGTCTGAATGTATCTGTGTGTATATATGTACACACACACCCATATATATACACACACACCTATATATATATACACCTGTATATACACACACCCCCATGTGTATATATGTATGCATATATACACACACACATCTATATACAACTATATATCTATATACCCCTATATATATATATAGGGGGTGTGTGTGTGTGTGTATGGGTATATATCTTGATATCTTCCCCAAACCTGCAAGGTATTGCTGCCTGACAATTGACACTGTAACTAAGTCTTGATGCTGTAGCTAAGTTTTTAAAAGTCTATTTCACCATCCTCTCAAGACGACTCATTCAAGATGGTGAGAAACATAAGACTAGTATATTCCATGAGCATGAGCGTATGGCCACAGTTTCTTTGCTGTGCAGTGAGCTGCTTGATCACAAGCAGTGCTGTTGGTACCACGACTTGAACTAAGGCATTCTGTAAGTACATTGATAGTAACTTTGTCAGAATCATTGTTTAAGGAAGACAGTTGTATATCCAGAGTAAGCGTCTGTTCTAGTAATAATAAAATGCTGCCCCCTCCATTATAGAATCAGTCCAATGTCATCAACCAGTCAGCAGGTAGCTGGCTGACCACCCCTTGAAAATTGTACCATATCTGGAATTAATGCTGGTCTCTCCTGTTTGTATATTGGGTCCAGAGCAGTGTGTGTGTGTGTGTGTGTGTGTGAATGTATGTGTCTGTATGTACACACACACACACACACATCTCTCTATCTATCTATATCTATCTATCTATCTATCTATCTATCTATCTATCTATCTATCTATCTATCTATCTATCGAGGTATTTCTCCCATAGTTGGGATTTATGGTCCCAGAATCAAGCAGTGGAAATGGAGGTAGCACCAGTCACTGTTAGTAGTAACCCACGAACAGAAGTATTGCTTCCTGTTTCTACAACTTTATTCTCTGCTAGCCTAGAAGTCTTAGTTCCAAAGGGAGGTATGCTTCAACCAGGAGTCGCAATAATGATTCTATTAAACCAGAAGTTATGATTTCCACTTAGCTGCTTTGCACTTCTCATGCCTGTGAGTTAACAGGCAAAGCAGGAAGTTACAGTTCTGGCTGGGTGATTGATATTAACTACCAGTGGGAAATTGGATGACGACTCCACAGGGAAGATAAGAAAAAGTATATTGGAAATACAAGACATCCCTCAGGGCACCACTTAATGTTGTCATGCCTTGTGATTAATACCAATGGAAAATTACAAGGACCCTATCCAGGAAAAATTACTACTGGTCACCACCTTTCAACAATTAAGATTTGAGTCGGTACATCAGGTAAAAGGCCATAACCAACAAAGGTGCTTGCTGAAGGCAAAAGAAATACAATATGGGTAGTGGAAAAGGCAATTGCAAATGCCAACTATGATTGTGTAATCAGTTATAGTCATAAAGACTATCATTGTCAAGGACATTTCTCTCCTTATTTTGTTATGAATATTTTTGTGTGTATATAATAAACATCTTTGTTGTCTTCCCCTCTTATTCTCTTACCTTGTAGTATAAGATTAATGATGGTATAGCATTGTATCTAAGTATCGCTAGCTTTACATCATAGTACTTAACTTCCAGGGTATCAAGGAAAGGCATAAACATCATTCGAGGACTTTACCTCCTTCTCTGTGGAAGGGGTTAGTGTGTTTTCAGTTATAGACAGGATAGTTCTGTTGTGTCAGATAGAATTAAGATCTTCTTATTGACATTCTTTGAAGACTAAATACAGTTTAAGGAGATGGATACAGATGGCAAGTTGGTAATGGGTCAACTTGTCATGTTAAATTTTGAGTGTCAAGTTGACTGGACCACACAGTGCCTGAACGTTTGTTCAAACATTATTCTGGGTGTATCTGCAGGGGTGTTTCAGAAAAACATTAACATTTGACTTGGTAGACTAAGCCAAACAGATTGCCCTCCCTAACATGGGTAGGCCTCATCCAATTAGCTGAAAACCTAAATGGAACAAAAATTCTAAATAAGGGTGAGGCACGGTGGCTCATGCCTGTAATCCCAGCACTTTGGGAGGC
>NW_012103476.1:4796949-4800597 GCF_000951045.1 Mandrillus leucophaeus
TATCTATCTATCTATCTATCTATCTATCTATCTATCTATCTATCTATCTATCTATCTATCGAGGTATTTCTCCCATAGTTGGGATTTATGGTCCCAGAATCAAGCAGTGGAAATGGAGGTAGCACCAGTCACTGTTAGTAGTAACCCACGAACAGAAGTATTGCTTCCTGTTTCTACAACTTTATTCTCTGCTAGCCTAGAAGTCTTAGTTCCAAAGGGAGGTATGCTTCAACCAGGAGTCGCAATAATGATTCTATTAAACCAGAAGTTATGATTTCCACTTAGCTGCTTTGCACTTCTCATGCCTGTGAGTTAACAGGCAAAGCAGGAAGTTACAGTTCTGGCTGGGTGATTGATATTAACTACCAGTGGGAAATTGGATGACGACTCCACAGGGAAGATAAGAAAAAGTATATTGGAAATACAAGACATCCCTCAGGGCACCACTTAATGTTGTCATGCCTTGTGATTAATACCAATGGAAAATTACAAGGACCCTATCCAGGAAAAATTACTACTGGTCACCACCTTTCAACAATTAAGATTTGAGTCGGTACATCAGGTAAAAGGCCATAACCAACAAAGGTGCTTGCTGAAGGCAAAAGAAATACAATATGGGTAGTGGAAAAGGCAATTGCAAATGCCAACTATGATTGTGTAATCAGTTATAGTCATAAAGACTATCATTGTCAAGGACATTTCTCTCCTTATTTTGTTATGAATATTTTTGTGTGTATATAATAAACATCTTTGTTGTCTTCCCCTCTTATTCTCTTACCTTGTAGTATAAGATTAATGATGGTATAGCATTGTATCTAAGTATCGCTAGCTTTACATCATAGTACTTAACTTCCAGGGTATCAAGGAAAGGCATAAACATCATTCGAGGACTTTACCTCCTTCTCTGTGGAAGGGGTTAGTGTGTTTTCAGTTATAGACAGGATAGTTCTGTTGTGTCAGATAGAATTAAGATCTTCTTATTGACATTCTTTGAAGACTAAATACAGTTTAAGGAGATGGATACAGATGGCAAGTTGGTAATGGGTCAACTTGTCATGTTAAATTTTGAGTGTCAAGTTGACTGGACCACACAGTGCCTGAACGTTTGTTCAAACATTATTCTGGGTGTATCTGCAGGGGTGTTTCAGAAAAACATTAACATTTGACTTGGTAGACTAAGCCAAACAGATTGCCCTCCCTAACATGGGTAGGCCTCATCCAATTAGCTGAAAACCTAAATGGAACAAAAATTCTAAATAAGGGTGAGGCACGGTGGCTCATGCCTGTAATCCCAGCACTTTGGGAGGCCGAGGCTGGTGGATCACCTGAGGTCAGGAGTTCGAGACCAGTCTGATCAACATGGTGAAACCCTGTCTCTACTAAAAATAAAAAACTAAACTGAAATAAAAAAAGTTAGTGAGGCCTGCCTGTAATCCCAGCTACTTGGGAGGCTGAGGCAGGAGAATCATTTGAACCCAGGAGGCAGAGGTTGCAGTGAGCTGAAATCACACCACTGCACTCCAGCCTGGGCAACAAGAGCAAAACTCCATCTCAAAAACAAACAAACAAACAAAAATGCTGAATAACAGAAAATTCTTTCTCTCTGACTCCATGAGCCCAGACATTGGTGTCTTCCCACATTTAGACTGAGACTAAAACATAGGCTTTTTTCTTTTTTTAGATTTTAGGTCTCCCAGCTTTTGCAGTGGAACTTATACCATCAGTTCTCCTGACTCTCAGGTCTTCAGACACAGACTGGAACAATATATTGTTTCTTTAGTTTATCAAGTGCAGATTCTGGGACTTCTCAGCCTCCACAGTCATATGAGCCAATGCTTTATCCCAAATATAGGCATGTGAGTGTTTGTATGTATATATATTTATTTATTTATATCCTACTAGGTATATTTCTTTGGAGAACCCTCATATATGCTAATATATTATGGATCCAAAAGACTTCTTTCAAGGCATGTTATATTCAAATATAAATAAAAATCTTTAAATATATCTTTACCTTTGATATCTGGGAAAGTTCCTTAGATCAGAAGACGTTTTCTTGAAAATCAAAGTAATTACACATCTTGCAAATGCTAGATCATGGTTGACACGTCAGTCTGGATAAAGAAACTTGCTTGTCTGTTATTACCAAAACTAAATACATAAAAAAAACCCTCAGCATCTTCTGTCAGGTTATAAATGTCACCTTGTGATAACATTGCCTGTTCCTTTGCAGGAGCCTTTCTGCATTTGTACATTGTTTCACACACAATACGAAATAGCATAGGCCCGATTGGATTATCAGCTCATATAAAATATAGTAATATTTTATACTGTATATAGTTAATATAATATATTAATAACTAGCATTTCTTTTTTCTTTGTCCCATTAATGTGCTGAATGATTAAAAATATTATTATTATGTGTCATCAACTTTATAAGAATTACTTATAAGCCTAGGCCTCAAATGATCATTTTCTGTGTCACAATTTCCATGTAAAAATCCCAAATATAATTGTAGGACTAACTTCATTAAACAATACAATACATATTCATAGTAAATTAACAGTCAAATATCATAAAAACACAGAAACTTTATCATATATTTTACCTCTGACTTACATAATTCACATTGATAACAACACCACATATCACTGGAACAGCTGAACTAGAACACAGAAAATGCTTCTTTTAGTGTAAAAATGCCCTTTGGGTTTTCTCTTGCACCATTTTAATCTGTTTGGTTCATTAAGTTAGTTAGAAGCTTATAAAAAGAGGTTGGGGTAAGTTATTCCAGAAGGAGGGAGTAACATCAGTTCCCTGCAATCCCACATTCACTAATTATCAATGGTCACTGCTATCTAATGTAGAACTGACTCAGTAAAGTAAATATGGTCATAATGAGTGCTGATACAAAGGGCAGGAAAACCATGAATGAAATTGCTAATGGGATTTCTCAATTGCTGTGATTGTGCACTAACGTAGAAATCAATAATTGATTTATTGTATCATCTTACTTTTTATAACCTTTAGTGATACCTCACAGAATTCTGGTTAGATAAATCTTATTCTAGACTTAAATAACGTATCTGAAATTTGAGTAAGATTTTAAATGTTCTTTCTAATTTTCATTTCACATATAGAACATAAATTTAACAATTTCTCAAAATCCTCAAGAAAATTTTAACACATCATAATATTAGTTATAATAAATTATGTAATTACTTCTAATATCTCATTTATTCAAATGAAAAGTTTACCCTAAATGTGGTCAGTAGGATCATGGTTCTGTGATTACGCATTTCTGTAAAGGAAAAAAAAAGTTTTTCTAATTCCATGTTTTGAAGAATTATTCATGGATGCCACAATATAACATTTGAAATTTGATTTGAAATAATCATTGAGGCATTGAAGTGATATAAAGCCCAATTTCAATAAGTTGATACTTTCTTTATTATTATTATTATTATTATACTTTAAGTTCTAGGGTACATGTGCATAACGTGCAGATTTGTTACATCTGTATACTTGTGCCATGTTGGTGTGCTGCACCCATCAACTCGTCATTTACATCAGGTATAACTCCCAATGCAATCCCTCCCCACTCCCCCCTCCCCGTGATAGGCCCCGGTGTGTGATGTTCCCCTTCC
>NW_012103476.1:4801981-4822444 GCF_000951045.1 Mandrillus leucophaeus
GAGCAGTGGTTTGTAGTTCTCCTTGAAGAGGTCCTTTACATCCCTTGTAAGTTGGATTCCTAGGTATTTTATTCTCTTTGTAGCAATTGTGAATGGAAGTTCATTCCTGATTTGGCTCTCTGTTTGTCTGTTACTGGTGTATAAGAATGCTTGTGATTTTTGCACATTAATTTTGTATCCTGAGACTTTGCTGATACTTTCTGAAGGAGATAAAGAGGTTCACATATAATTTACCTGTTTTATAGATATTTTGCCATCACTTCTTCTTCATAATAAAAGCAAAAACAAACAAAACAAAAATGATGTGGTTAGTTTACTATTCAGTAAGGAAACATTAATTCTTACCTAATGTCTCAAACTATAACATATTGACATTAAATAATAAAATTGTATACATCTATTTTTCCATTTTATTAGTAGCAAACTTTTGTTAAAAATCTTAAAGCAAGGTAAGCAAGTACATAAATATATATGTTCTCCATGTAGCTATTTGCCACTAACATGTATCTTAGTAGATTATATGTTCAAAATTAGAATACTCTTTTGATTTTACATTTTTAACCCTGTTTTGAAAATGAGTTATATAAAGGTAACTGAAATGGCTAAACTGTGTCCCCCAGCATTTATATGTTGAGGTCCTCACCTCTAGTATATTAGAATGTGACTGTATTTGAAGATATGGCCTGTAAAGAGGTAATTAAGTTATAATAGAGTCATTAGAGTGGGCTCTAATATAGTAAGTCCAGTTTCCATACAAGAGGAGGAGATGAGGACACAGAGAAATATCAGAAGTGCACACACAGATTATCTGATTACACAGTGAAATCTGCCTTCTGCAAGCCATGGAGAGAGGTCTCAGGTAAAACCAAATCTGTCACCGTCTTGGTCTTAGACTTGCAGCCTCCAGAACAATGAGAAAATCAGTTTCTATTGTTTAAGCCACACTACCTGGGGTATTTTATTATGACATTTATATCAAACAAATACAGTAACTTTTCCTAATTTTTTTTCTCCTTCACATAATCACCTTTTCTTTTAATATGTGTAGTAGTCTGCTAGGACTGCCATAACAAAATACCTGAGACTACATGAAGTAAATAACAGAAATCTATTTTTTGACAGTTCTTGAGGCTGGAAGTCAAAGTTAAGGTATCGGCAGGTTTATTTTCTCCTGAGGTCTCTCTCCTTGACTTGCAGAAAGCATCTGCTAGATGTGTCCTCAGAGGGTCTTTTGTTTGTATGCACATCCCTGGTGTCTCTTTCTCTTATAAAAATACTAGTAATATTGAATTAGGGCCTCACCCTTAGGACCTCATTTAAGTTTAGTTACCTTGTTAAAGGCCACATATCTAAATATAGTCACTTTAGGTTAGGGCTTCAACTTATGAATTTGGGAGTCGGCACAATTGAATCCACAAAATATGCATATGAAATGGGCACTTTATATGTTTATTTGATTATAGACATGCATTTTTGTATTCAGGAAATGAGAGATGGTTAAAGATTTGCATAAAAATGCCTGATTATTACTATTCCTCCAAAATCTTTTTACTGTGTTATGAATAACCATTCTGTAGATAGGCTTCATTCTACTGTCATTTCAAAATGCAGTGCCAGCTTTTTTAACTCTCAACATAATATCTGCCTTTTATAAAATTCAAGACCATTAATCTCATGTCTTTATTATATGATGGATTGTTCTGTAGCCCCTCTTTCTGAAATACCCCTCCACCCACTATCGACATTTTTGTTTTTTAACTGTAAAAAAAAGAAAATCAAGCATGAATTTTATTGAAAAGTGCCTCCCATTTGAGTCTCATGAGCTGTGAAATATAGTTTGGATACAAGGACAAAGATAAATAGTTTTCATTTTTAGCCTACAGAAAATAATTTGTTCTGCTCTGGGAACTAGTAAATCTAAAAACCACCCTGACATAAATTCTCTCTTCTTTTAATAACAATGAGCATTTAAGTGGATGGGTGAATTCCTCTGGACTCCATGTGATTTATCAGAACAAATCTTATTAAAACTGTAATGCTTCAGACAATATTTAATATTAGTCATTCATTTAGGATTAAGCACTGTATCTAGGACAGACTTTTAAAACTAAAACGAAATTTAAAGATCATTCACAAAAAATTGCTGAATCTTGAAAATTTATTCTCTCAATTATTATTATGTATATTTCTTTGTTCTTTAATTTTAAACTGAGAGAACATGTTTAATTACTCTGTGGAAAGGTAGGCCTATAAAGTTTTAGTGTTGAACGTTTCTTATTATACCCTATAATTGGCTTGTTTACCTTAAAATTGATGTGAAAATTAAGATGTTGCCATGACAGGTGTGTAGAAATGACTGGTATCCTTGCATCATTAACATTAACTATACTGATATAATCATATTACTAATACTTACACATATTTTTACTTATTTATTTTACAACAATATGTTCAAATCATAAAGATGTAGTTAATATGACTATATTTAGGAAAGTATAGTAATATACCTTTTAATCATAAAGTTTTGAATTTTTAATGACTTTAGTTAATACTTCCATCATCTCTCAATTTGGCCACTGCAAAACTTTATGAGATCCACATATATATGTCAGTAATCAACTTCGCAGCCAGAACATATTTTTAAATAAACATCTGATTATGTCGCTTTCTAATTTAAAACATACTTTTTACTATTCTTAAAATAATAAAAATGAGCTTGATCTGCCTACCCTTCATCAGGCATTCCCTCTGCCTTTCTACGCTTCTCTTTAACCTGCCTGTTTAAGTTACTCCCATTAACCTCAGTGCCTTTGCACAGCTGATTACTAATATAACATCTACATGTACTTTTTCCATTCATATCTTAATATTTTCATCCCAGATATAATCTGTACAGATTGTATATTGTAATTTAAATGTCAATTATTCAGAGACATTTTATTTCTTTCCCCCAAACTTCCAAGAACCTCATAGTTCTCTCTTCCTTTATAATAATATATTCAAATAAATGCTTAATGTCTATATCTTCCCTAGCTTTTAATTGTTGTGAACATAAGGAGTTAGTCTTTTTGTTCATATTATATTCCACATACATAAAACTTCTAAAAATGGAAGGTCAAGGCAGGTGGATTGTTTGAGCTCAGGAGTCCCAGATCAGTCTGGGCAACATAATAAAACCCTGTCTCTGCAAAAATACAAAAGAAATTAGCCAGGCATGTTGGTGTGCACCTGTAATCCCAGCTACTTTAGGAGCTGAGTTGGGAGGATCACCCAAGCCTGGGAGCTCAAGGCTGAGGTGAGCTGAGCCATAATCATGCCTCTAAGACCTTGTCTAAAAAAAAAAAAAATCTTAAAATGCTAGTTACTCAGTGAATGTTTATTAAACAAATGAATAAAAGCAAGAGAAGAGGATACTTTGGGAACAGTAGACTAAGTGTTTCCAAGATCAGCTTCTCCATTAAAATAATGTAATGAGAACATTAGCAAAACATTGAAAACAAATTTAAAATAAACTGTTTTCAAGACTCTAAAATTAACCAAAAATTTGCAAAATTTCAGGAACATTTATTCAAGAAAAATAGTGAATCTCAATGAAAACAGTGAGCGTTTTGTACCTTACATTGCCTCATTTCCATCCCACTTTTCATAGTGGTACCCTCAAAAATCAATAACCTCACCCTGGCGCAGAGGCTCATGCCTGTAATCCCAACACTCTGGGAGGCAGAGGCAGGAGAATCATGAGGTGAGGACATGGATACCATCCTGGCTAACATGGTGAAACCTTGTCTCTACTAAAAACACAAAAAATAGCTGGGTGTGGTGGCACACACCTGTAATCTCAGCTACTCAGGAGGCTGCGACAGGAGAATCTCTTGAACACAGGAGGCAGAGGTTGCAGTGAGCTGAGATCATGCTTCTACAATCCAGCCTGGCATCAGAGTGAGACTCTATATCAAAAAAAAGTTAATTACCTCACAACCAATGTACCTGTAAAAACCGCCACTGTAGTACCACTTAGAGGGGTCTGACAAGTTTGGAGCTCCTAAAAGTCCCATGTCCAGAAAATTATTTTTATCTGACTAGACTCACAGTCCTATCAATACAAATATCCATAGACACAGACTAATACGGTTTGGCTTTGTGTCCCCACCCAAATCTCACCTTGAATTGTAATAATCCCCAGGTGGCAAGTGCAGGACCAGGTTGAGATAATTGAATCATGGGGGCAGTTTCCCCCATGCTGATCTCATGATAGTGAATGAGTTCCCATGAGATCTGATGGTTTTATAAGGGGCTAGCTCCCTCACTCGGCACTCATTCTCTCTCCTGCCTCCCTGTGAAGAGGTGCCTTCTGCCATGATTATAAGTCTCCTGAGACCTTCCCAGCCATGCAGAACTGTGAGTCAATTAAATCTCATTTCTTTGTAAATTACCCAGTCTTGGGCAATTCTTTATAGCAGTGTGAGCACAGACTAATACAGTAAATTGGTACCAAGGGAGTGGGGCACTACTATAAGGATACCTGAAAATGAGGAACCAACTTTGCAACTACACAACGGACAGAGGCTGGAACAATTTGGAGGGCTCAGAAGAAGACAAGAAAATGTGGGAAGATTTGGAACATTTTGAACATTTGAAGAACATTTGAAGAAATATTGATTGAAAACTTTCTAATCTTGATGAAAACGTTAATTTATAAGTACATGAAGCTTAAGAAATTTTAAGTAGTATAAACTTAAAGATATATAACACCTATTATCCACACCTATTAAATAAGTGAAAGCCAAGAAAGACAGAATCTTGGAAGTATTAAGTGGGTAGTGACTTATCCTATACAATTTTCCCTTGACAATATTTGTAGCAGACCTCACAAAAGAAATCAAGAAAGCCAGAAGATTATATTCAAAGTGATAAAAACCAAGACTGCCAATCAAGAGTTCTATATGCAACACATAACCCTTCCTAAGTGAATAGATAATAAAAAGAGAATCTGTCATTAGGACACCTGACCTGCAAGGAGTACTAAAAGAAGTCTTTCAGTATGAAATAAAAGGTACTAGACAGCAACTCAAATTTGTATAAAAAACAGTAAGAACTGATAAAGATATCATTTTTGGGGGGTTGTATACAAATGAAATTTTCTTGATAAATCACAAAGGAGAGGGTGATAATGATATTATATTGGAATACAATTTAGTACACTATTACAATTAAGTTGACATTTATCCAAGCTAGATTGCTTTAAATTAAGATGTTAATCCCCAGGATCACATCTAAGAAAATTACTAAAACAAATATAGTAAACAACATCCTAATAAAATTTAAGTGATACCTTAGAAAATAACTATTTAATCCAAAAAAGGCAATGACAGAGAAATACAGGAATATAAAACTCCTAAGTCATATAAGAATCTAATAGCAAAATGTCAGGCATAAATTTTGCATTATTGGTAATTATGTTACATGTAAACAAAGTGAATGTACATATTGTCTGCAAGACAAACACTTTAGATTTAAAGACACAATAAGTAGAAGGTACTTATGTACTTTCTAATGGAAAAAAAAAAACTTGTCATGTAACCAGTAATCAGAACAGTGATTGAGTAGTTACAACAATGAGAAAAAGACTTTCAGACAAAAATTGTTGTCAGAGAAAAAAATTGGACATTGTTTACTTATAAAAGTGTACAACTATTAGAAGAATGTAACAATTATAAACATATATGCAACTAACAACAGTGTTCCAAATTACATTTAAAACCCTACAGAATTAATGAGAGAAATATACTATCTCAACCATAATATTGAGACTTAAATATCCTGCTATTGACAATACATAGAACAAGGAAACAGAAAATCAACAAAAATTGGAGGCTTGAATGACACAAAAAAATCTACCAATTCTAACCAGTATCTATGGAATATACTATGCAACAACAGCAGAATACACATTTTGTTCCATTGCATATAAAATATTTTCTTGGAGAGACTATATGTTCAGCTATAAAATAACCTCAAAATATTTGAATGGCTTAAATCATACAAAATATATTATCTATACATAATGGAATAAAATTAACAATAACAAAAGTACATTTGGAAAATTGAACAATATGTGCAAATAGTGTGGTGCGCTCCTAAATAACCAATTTAAAAAAGAAAGAAATCACAAGGGAGATCATCAGATGAATAAATACAAAATCACAATATACCAAAAGTGAAGGGATGCAGCTATAGGAGTACCAATGGAAAAAAACATATTGCTGTAAATAACCATATTAAATGAAAGAAGAAAAGATCTCAAATCAATAACCTGAATGGCCACCTTAATAAACTAGAAAAAGTACAAACAATGTAACCCAAAGCAGGCTGAAGAGGAAAATAATAAAGCTTACAGTGGAAATACATTATTGATAAAGGATAGGAGAAATTAGCAATATCGAAAGTTTGTTTCCTGAAAAGGTCAACCAGGATGACAAGACTTTATCTGGACTGATCAGATAGAGCGTATGATGGAGAAAGTACACAAAACATTTAAATAAGCAATAAGAAAATTACAAGAAAATACTATTAAAAAACTATATCCCACTATATTAAAGTAGACAAATTCCTAATAAAACATAAACTATCAAAAGTCATTTAAGAAGTAATAGAAAATCCAAATAAATATGCAATAAGTAAGAATACTGAATTAGTAATCAATTTTCAACCAGTGGGATCCCATGCCTAGCCAGCTTCAAAGATGAATTCTATTGAACTTTTAAACAGAAATAAACATCAATTCTTCACAAACTTAACTGAATATGGAAGAGAATTGACTACTTTCTAACTCATTTTATGAGGCCAAAATTACTCTGTTGCCTAAACCAGACAGGCTTAAGAAATGAAAATTTTACAATATATTTATGGATACACACTCCCAAATTATCAAGAAAATACCAGCATTGTGATATCATCCAGACCCAAATGGAATATTGGGAAGGTTCTGTCTCAGAACTAATTTTCTGAGGAGTTTTATTGACTAACTGGATCTTCCATTGCTTTGTTCCCTTACTGGAATGGACAAAAAGGTATAAAGCATCATTTTCCTAGGAAATTGTTGGAAATGAATTGATCTGTTGCTTCTAGACAAGAAAATCATGTTAATCTAAACCAAAATGTGCTTTTCAATGGAGATGATCCAAAGAGAAATTAAGATGATTAATTCAAGACAAGAACAAGTCTGATGGCTGATTAAACTCATGGCTGAGTGTAATGAAAACCTTCTTGATGATAATCATTAAGTGATAGGAGCCACAAGGACCATATTTGGTCACAGAAATATAAAAGAAGGCATCAGAAGCTACCAGGATACTTACTATCCTTTGTTCACTCCAGTATCTGGCTTGTCTATTAAGATTTTGTACAAATGTTCTGTTAGAGTACCTACTTAAACACTTATAAAATGGCAAGAGTCATCACTAGCAACTAGAATCTGGATAGTTTCATTTGGTTATTTATTTATAAGGATTTAAGAATCAGTTTATTCTAAACTTTGTACTGACGAATTGGAGTGATTCTCAAACCAAGTACCAGGAAACTGAGATGACATAAAATTTTTCTAGAAAGTGAAAGTTACTGCTGATTCTAAAAATTTCACCTATTCCAATTCTGAGCTTATATGACAGCCACAGTTTCCAGTTTTTTCTAGATCAGGTGAGATACGTTTTACTCTCAGCAACTTCAGAACAGAAAACTTCCTATGATTCATCACATAGGTAATATACATTAGCACTGTTTCATCTGACCATATCATACATCAACTAAAATAACAGGCAAAATTACATACTGAATGATTTAAATGATAGTCTTTTTTTATGTTTTATGTTCATGTTTTTATGTTGATATTTTCATTTTGTATTGTAATATTTTTCCTAGGTAGAAACAATGGTTTTAACTTTTATTTTTAAAAATTCAAATTTTCAATCAATAGTAGGTAAATTCCAATTGAAAAGCCAAGCAATTAATGCCTAACCTTTATTTCATGTATATTCCTAATAGAATATTAAGTACTGATAATTAGTATCAATAAGTATTGATAACTAGGAGCTGTGGTATTAACATGGCCACAACGATGCCGTTGTCCTGCATGTTAATTTATTCGTAAAGAAACAAAACCTGCTAGTAATGTCAAAAATTTTCAGCTTTTTTTCCCCTGTGGTCATGGGGCAATCTACATTCTTGAGTTTGGTGACATGACTTCTCAAACGAAAGCTAGTTGAATAAAAGTTTATTTCAAATGAAAATTTTCTAATAAATATGGCTGATGGGACAATGGAAGTAAAGAACATTCTCGCAAAGAGAGATGAGAACTGCTCCATAACTTGTAATGAGAACTATGTGGGTGCTATAAATTGAATTCGAGTCACGGGAATTTTTGTCTGACATTGAAAATAATCTGAAGTTAAACAGGAGAATAAAAATATGCAATATCCCTACAAAATCATGCATATCATAAATATATACTATAAGCCAGTATGTTGTCTAAGCAGATTCTGGCAACTATTTCAGCAGCGCTTATTTCTGGGCAGCATTTGTGGGTCATTTGGCAATAACATTCTCTATAGGTTTTCAATGAATTGCTCTTAGTAAATTAGATGTCAGTGATTTTATTTTGGAAAACTTCTTTATAATGCAATTGTGCTTTGAACTTTTAATTTATGACCCTAATTGTATAATAGGAGGTAGTCAGAGCAGAGTATTACCAGGAAAAGCTATTTCCAATAATACAGTTGAGAAGATACTCTGAAAAAAATCCTTCTGTTATGAAACATTACAAATTTGCTATTAAATAATGATTTACATCATGTTAAATATATGTCCTTGATGGAAGCAAACTAAACAGAATATTCAAAGCTAAAAATAAAACAGGCAAAATCAAGGAAGCTAAGCAGTCTCTGATGCTAATAAATGCCCTGAGAATCCAAAGACCTTAAAATGTTTAAGGCAGGCTTGAGAAGATAAGGGAGAGCCTTGCATAAACGCACAATGAGGAGTAGAGTCTAAAACTTCTACATATATTGTGCCTAAAATGGTTTACGTATTCACTGAGATAAAGAACTAGGAAAATAAAATTCACCTCTTAAAAGATAATAACAAGGAAATGTCTCTGCTTCTCCACGGTTTAAAGTGTCGGAAAAAACTCTCTCCAAAATCTCACAAGTATAATGAGCTCCTCAGGGAGTGCTGTGGCCACTAGTTACATCATTACATACTCCCCAAATAAAAGATACATATTTAATTCTCTATCATTAAAAACTTTATAATTTAAACTCTCTCCAGATAAATTTGTATTTCTATATGCTTTCACCATTAAATTCTGCCCAAATTTGAAAAAACAATAAACATTACATGAACTTCTCCCAAAAACCAGGAAAAAGAAAACTCTTCCCAACTTATTACTGTATAAAGCCTTAATACCAAAATTTAATAAGGAACAGAAAGTAAAGTGATAATCCATTTTTTTCAATGAACATAAAAGCAAAATCCTAAACAAAAATTTTTAGAAAATCAACTCCTACGACATACAAAACCTACAGAGAAACCAAACAAAAATATTATATTCACCAAGATTTATGTAGGACTGCAGTGGTAGATAAACTTTCAATACATTATCAAAAAGGTAACAAAAAAAGTATGATCTTGATAGATGCAGAAAATAATCTAAAATATAAAATATAAAAATGTAACATCTGTCCATTAATATAAATCTTCTGAAACAGGAAAAGAGCAGGGATACTTTGTCCTAACAAAGGCTATTTACAGATGGGGAGACACAAACAGTGTGTGGAGTAAATAAAACACATTAATAAAAAATATTGAATGCTTATCTTTTGAGATCCTAGCTTAAACAAAGATGACTGCTAAACACTTTTATTTATTATTGTACTGAAACTCAAAACCATTGCATTATATCAAGAAAATGTAAGGTTAAGTATTATTATATAAGGAGGAAATATTAGAATTTTGATAGAAAAAAAAAAAACTTTTATTTTTCGAAATAATTCTATTACCTGCATAGAGCACAAAAGGTTTTCTGTAAAACAGCAATGCAAATAAACAAGATATTTAAGTTCAATTCGCTTAGTTTAGGCCTGAAAAAAGAACCTCAATTACATCTTTATGTCTATCAGTAAAATGAACAAGTATAATTAAAATATATTAAAGTAAACCATATAAATAAAAGCAAGGATATTTAGATAGGAATACAACAATGATGTAAAATTTACCCAGAGAAAATTTTAATTCTCAATGAAGATTATTAGAAAAGACCTAATTATGTAAAGATAATTTGCTTATGGGTATGAAAGATGCATTACTGTAAAGGTAACAATTGGTTGTTAATTGATAAATTGAATGCAATTTAAAAATTTTTACATGGTGTTTTCTTACAAAGAACATTGACAAGCTGAACCTGAATGTTATAGAAAAGCAAAATAGTATTACTCCCAAGACACTCCTGAGGAAGAGTAAACAGGGTGACTGTCATTCGAGTTATCAATCCATTATAAAAACTACACTGATTAAAATATTGTGTCATGGACATCATCATTTTAAAAAAGATCTATGATAGCTATTAGTGAACCCAGAAATTCAATATTACTTAGGTTATGTAAGAAGTAGAGTGTGTTTCAAAAGTCTAATTCTAACATTGGCATAATAAATTCATATTCCAATGTGGCAGTAAGGAGTTGATGCCATCTTTCCACTGCTGGAACAATGTCAGAGGATGCCTGCTAAAATGCAAATCTTAAATAAGGTCAAATGTCTCACCACATACTATCAAAATGTCAAGATTTTAATTGAAAGTCACTCGTTATAGCAAGAATCTATAAGATCTCATGTTCAATAAAATGAGAAAATCAACAGATACTAAAACTAAGATGACAGAAACATTTAAATGATCACAAAAGAAATTTAACACAGCTACCATTAACTGCTTCAACAAGCAATTAAAAATACATTTGACACAAGTGGAAAGAAAAAGAAAGTATAACACAGAAATAGAAAGGCACATGAAAAAACTAGAAGATTAAAAATGTGGAAACTTTAAAACCGAAAAATTCAATAGACAAAATAAAAATATATGTAAGTGTGCTTTTATACTGAATATTGCAATATTAAAGAAAATCTAAATAAATAGCACCACAAAGTTTATACATTGGAAGGATTATGGTGAAGATGTAAATTCTCCCCAAATTGAGAGAAATGTTCATTGCAATTCCTCTGAAAATCCCCATAAGACTTTTCTAGACAAGTGTATTCTAAAAGTTGTATTGTAAAATTTATATAGAAATAAGAGGCAATAGGCCGGGCGTGGTGGCTCAAGCCTGTAATGCCAGCACTTTGGGAGGCCGGGACGGGTGGATCACGAGGTCAGGAGATCAAGACCTTCCTGGCTAACACGGTGAAAACCCGTCTCTACTAAAAAATACAAAAAACTAGCCCGGCGAGGTGGCGGCGCCTGTAGTCCCAGCTACTCGGGAAGCTGAGGCAGGAGAATGGCGGGAACCCGGGAGGCGGAGCTTGCAGTAAGCTGAGATCACAACACTGCACTCCAGCCTGGGCGACAGAGCGAGACTCCGTCTCAACAACAACAACAAAAAAAAGAAATAAGAGGAAATAAAAGTAGCTAAAGCAATACTTTAGATAATAAAATGGGTACACTCACTCCAGTCAATAAGAAAACTTAACTATATAGCTACTGTATTCATGACATTATGATTTTGAGAGGTAGAGATACAACAAAGATAAACAAAACAGAATGGAGTACCCAGAAATAACTTCCAAACAAGGATGGCCAACTGAGTTTTCACAAAGGTACAAAGCAATTCCTGGAGTAAGGATGGTACTTTTAATAAATGATGCTGAAGTCACTGGCTATTCGTAAGGGAAATAAAAAAAACACATCCTACATTAATATTAAATAAAAATCAACCATAGACTTAAATATTAAATATGCCTTGGTTTAAGGGATGGAAAGTCACCAGTAAGGATGGCAATGCCAGTGGAACCATGTTGCTTGAGGCTCTGGACTGCATCCTACCACAAACTTGTCCAACTGACAAGCCCTTGGTGATATTGGTACTTTTCCTGTTGGCCAAGTGGAGACTGGTGTTCTCAAACCTGGTATGGTGATCACCTTTGCTCTGGTCAATGTTACAACTGAAGTAAAATCTGTTGAAATGCACCATGAAGCTTTGAGTGAAGCTCTTCCTAGGGACAATGTGGGCCTCAATGTCAAGAACGTGTCTGTCAAGGATGCTCGTCGTCGCAACGTTGCTGGTGACAACAAAAACGACCCACCAATGGAAGCAGCTGGCTTCACTGCTCTGGTGATTATCCTGAACCATCCAGGTCAAATCAGCGCTGGCTATGCCCCTGTACTGGATTGCCACATGGCTCACATTGCATGCAAGTTTGCTGAGCTGAAGGAAAAGACTGATATCTGTTCTGGTAAAAAACTGGAAGATGGCCCTAAATTCTTGATATCTGGTGATGCTGCCATCGTTGATATGGTTCCTGGCGAGCGCATGTGTGTTGAGAACTTCTCAGACTATCCACCTCTAGGTCACTTTGCTGTTCGTGATATGAGACAGACAGTTGTCGTGGGTGTCATCAAAGCATTGGACAAGAAGGCTGCTGGAGCTGGCAAGGTCACCAAGTCTGCACAGAAAGCTCAGAAGGATAAATGAATATTATGCCTAATACTGCCACCCTGGTCTTAATCGGTGGTGGAAGAATGGCCTGAGAACTGTTTCAACTGGCCATTTAAGTTTAGTAGTAAAAGACTGGTTAATGATAACAATGCATCGTGAAACTTTCAGAAGGAAAGGAGAATGTTTTGTGGACCACTTTGGTTTTCTTTTTGGAGTGTGGTAGTTTTAAATTATTAGGTTTTAAAATCAGTACTTTTTAATGGAAAAAACATGACCAAAAATTTGTCACAGAATTTTGAGACCCATTGAAAAAGTTTAATGAGAAAAAATTTACTATTAGACTTTTAGGATATAACATAGGGAAAAACTTTTACAATCTACGGTTTATAAAAGTTTTTATATATAACACCAGGAACAAGATCAATTAATAAAAAGAGATAAATTGACTTCATCAAAATTAAAATTATTTTGTGTGTGCATTATTTTGTAAACAGAATGAAACAGCTTTCTCAAGCTACAGACAGAGAGAAAGTATTATAAAAGCACATATCTGAAAAAGGACTTATATCTGGAATACATAAAGAACTCTCAAAATGCAACAATAAAAAATCCAATTATAAAATGTCAAAAGATACATAGAGACAATTCACTGAAAACCACATTCTGATGATAAATAAGCACACCAAAAGATATCCAACATCACTAGCCACTAGGGATATGCAAATTAAGACTACAAAGTGATATTACTACACAACCATTAGAACAGCAAAAATTTAAAAAATTTGAAGTGACAGTACCAAAAGTTGGTGAGGATACAAAGAAACTGAATCTCTCCTACACTGTTGGTAGAAATGTAAAATGGAACAGCCACTTTTAGAAGTAGCTTAAAAAGTGGTTTGGAAATTTTGTAAAAAAAAAACTAAACATATGCTTATCATATGATCCAGCAATTGCACTCCTAGCCATTTAAGCCAGGGAGCTGGAAATGTGTGTCTATGCAAATATCTCTACACAAATATTTATAGCACCTTTATTTATAACATCCCCAAACTGGAAACAACCAAAGTGCTCCCTTATGGACAAGTGGTTAAATAAACTTGGTACATCCAGATAATAGAGTATGATTTAGCAATAAATAGTAACAGATGGCTGATGCAATCGGCAGCTTGAATGAATCTTGAGGCCATCAGGCCGACTGAAAACAGCTAATCTTAAAAAGGTCACATAGTATGTGAAACTTTTTACATAACAATAAAAAGTGGCCAAATTATAGAAGAGAAAAAACAAATAACTGGTTGCTGAAAGATAGAGTTAGGGACTATGAGAAGATGGTGAACGGCACTGTAAAGGAATAGCACGAGGGGGATATTTATGATAATGAAAGAGTTCTATGGCTTGATCGTGGTCATGCTGACACCAACCTACACGTATGATTGCACAACGTAGAGCTACACTCGTACGTTGTACCAATGTTTGCTGATAGCCATGGTTGATTTTATTATTTTTTATACTTGAGATGCCATCTATACATTATTTTGTTTGCCTTCCAAGCAACAACATGGTCAAATAAACGTTGTGGATACAATTTATAGAAATATAATTTAGGTTACTACTTTTACAATTCTATAGTTACCACTGCTATTGGACCAAAGGCCTAGTAAAAAAAATAAATAAGGTGAAGAATTATACAACTATGATATACGAAGAACCTTCTTAACTGGTAGAAGGTGGGCTGTTGATTGCTGACATGGTCTTCTACAAGTCTAATGTAACTTAAGGCAGCAGCTCCTTCTCTGATTGAGTATTCTTCGCTGTCTGAACTAATTCTGTTCAAATGTGGGCAGGTTTGTATAAGAATGGCAACAGAAATCCAGATAAAGTCACATGTTGTGTTTTAAGTTGTATGTCCTCCTTTGCACTGCTTTTTGGCTAATGAGGCTATAAACCAAATGAGAGTAACCTTGAAATATGTCTTCATCATCCTTGCCAGTTTTAACCTTTGGAATCTAGTCTATCTATCTACATGGAAAGATTTAGCTAAAGGTACAGTCTGGCTAAAAACATTCTGAGATGCATATTTTCCTGGCAATTTTTTATTTAGGTGAAACTGACAATATAAAATTTAACCACGTCAAGTGAACAATTAAATGGCATTTAGTACCAATCAAATTAAACAATTAAATGGCATTTGCTCTGTTGTAAAACTACCTCTTCTATCTGGTTTCAAAAAATCTTCATCATTACAAAATAAACCTTCATATTCATGAAATAGTTGCTTCCCCGCCTCCTCCAGCTCCTTTAAACCACCAATCTGCATTTTGTGCTGCTGTAAACATATCTGTAAAGGTATTTGTTTGAATACCTGATTTTAATTTTGTGGGGATATAGATGAAGGCTTGGAATTTGGGGGTTATTTAGTAATTCGGTGTTCAACATTTTGTTTCGTTTTAGAGAGGGGGTCTTGATCTGTCGCCCAGGTCAGAGCAAGCTCCACAGTGTAATCATAGCTCACTGCACCCTCAGACTTCTGGGCTCAAGTGATCCTCCCATTTCAGCCTTCCAAATAGCTGGGACTAAAGGCATGTGCCACCATGGCCAACTAATTTTTGTTTTTGATTATGTTTTGTAGAGACGAGGCTCTTGCTTTGTTGCCCAGGCTGGTCTCTAACTCCTGGGCTCAAGTGATCCTTCTGTCTGGGACTCCCAAAGTGTTGTAATTACAGGTGTAAGCCATTGCTCCCAGCTGTGTTTAACTTTTTGAGGACCAACTTTATCAAATAAGGGTGGCACCATTTTACATTCCCATCAGCAATGCATAAGATGTCCAACTGTTCCATATCCTCCTCAGACTATTATTCTGAGGTTTTTTTTTGTTTGTCTCTTTGGTTTTTTTTTTTTTTTTTTTTTTGATAGCTATCTCAGTGGATTGAAGTGACACCTTATTTTAGTTCTGATTTACATTTCCCTAATGTCTAATGATGCTGAACATCTTTTTATGTGCTTGTTGGTCATTTGTACAGCTTCTTTGGAGAGACACTTATTCAAATTCTTTGCCTTTTTTTTTAATGGACTTTTTTTGAGTTGTTATGAGTTTTATATATATGTCGAATACCTTATCAGATATAAGTTTTTCTAAAGTTTTTTCCATAATATAGCTTTTCTTTGTACTTTCTTGTTTCTTTAAATGAACAACAGTTTTCAAATTTCATAAAGTCTAAATTTTCTTTTTTTTATTGTTGTTTGTGCTTTTGTTGTCTGAGTTCTAATTGTGAAATAACTGCTTTAGAGAAGTCTCTTCCTGCTGTCATGAAATAATTAAGAGTTCAATATATTTTAAGGTTCAATTTCATGTGAGCTTCTATAATCTTACAGGTAAAATTTTAGTTACCTTTTTGCATCATAAACATGTCATGGTCCATTTTCAAATATAATATGTCAAAAGGTTTATGAGTGCAAATAAATTATTAATACAATTTTTATGCTCATTAAGTATGGTTACTTTGTACCTAGAATATTCTGGAATATTTCCATTTAGACCATCAATCTGTGGTTTTGAGAATTAATTTAAAATATTTTCAAAAGCCTTTGAATCTATAAAAGAAAACTTCTTCAAATTGGAAGGTGCATGAGGTAGCTGAAAGATCGAGGAGCAGATGATCAGAATTCTTCATTCGAAGCGTCTTTCAGTGATTTGCTATTTGATCTCAGGCAATTTACTTATTTACACTGAGTTATTTTTCTAAATCGATAACTGCTATTTGGAAATTATACCTAATTATCTTAAAGAGAGCTTTTTTCACAATAAGAAGACACATTAAAAAGTTTAAAAAGAGTAATAATTAGCATTGGTTAAATCAACGGAAGGTTTGCTGTCATTTGTTTGATATTGAAATGGCACAAGATAAAAAGTGGGTATCAAAATACAAAGAAAAAAATTAATACCAATAATTTTGAGTTATCTTTTCAAATTTGGTTAATTCGAAAGGAAGAATTATAACGGTATCTTGATTATTTCGTTAATTTTACAAACAGATTCAACTGCTCCCATATCAGTTGCTATTTATGGTCCTAGACAAAAGTGTGAAATATTATTTTGCAGGTGAAGAAAGGAGCACTTTAATGTGGTTCCATGACATTGTATTCTCATTGCTGAAAGCCTGCATGACAATTTGATGATGTTAAATTGTTACCTTCTTATTCTAGCTATTAACTTGAATTGATATTTGATCTCTTTATAAAGAAGAAAATAAAGTATAACTTTAAAATCTTATTTTGTTTTGAAATCTAACACACTCATTGAAATCTAACACACTCACACAACAGAACTAAATAGATTAATCAGTGACATGCATTATTCAGCTATCAAACAATCACCAACAATCATCTCACGGTAAGCTTAATAGGTCATTGCAGTTACCTTTATAGTATTAGAAACATTTAGTAAAGAATATTAACTAGGTTACCCAAAATACACTGTCTTTTTTGGTTTCTTTCTTCTGCAATAGATGACTAATTTATTGTAACGTTATCTTATCATGGCAATAATTTTTTATGCATGCCCCTTAGTCATATTCCTGATACTATTTAAAATTAATACTTTTCTTTCTTGTCTATAGAATATTCAGTTTTTCATTGTTCACTTAAAATTTAATTTCATTTTTCTCCAGAAGAACAGGAAACCTATTTTGGGAAAATAGATATTTCTTATTGCATTTGATTTAGCTTCAGAATTAAAGAATATGTTATAATCAAAGTTATTTCAAAGGCTAAGGAGGTATTATGGAAAGTGCTCGGGAAAGCTTACTAGGAACAAATGCTCTCAATGAACTAAAGATGAAGAGGATAGATGATACCATATCAGCACACTGTGGTAATTTATAACGGACTTTGGGAGCATTCTGACCCACACTTAAAAGAAAAAAATACAGCATTTTGTCCCCTACTTTTGCCATTCCTCAGTTAATGCTTTTTACAGAGAGAAAACACAAATCAAGGTTATTAAAGTTTTTTTGTATTAAAGCTGTCTTTAAATTAATTTTTTAAAGTATCTTCACACACTTACCTATAAAACCATAGAAAAATAATAGGGTTAGATGGATAATGGGTAAATGAGATAATTATAAATTATCTGTAATAATGAACCAATACTGCCATCTATCGCTTCCAACACAAGTCCATCACACATAAAATTAATGTGCAATGAAATGAGGATATATGCCTTTGAGTCATTTTATATCGCTGAAATACCACAAATTTAATAGGCTAATGTTACACTTCAGAATGTATTAGGTTATATACAGCAGATATTTGTTACATTACATTGATTACATTTATTATCTTTTAGGAGATAGTTTCCATTTATCAGAATTTATACCCTTTCTACAAAGTTTTATATCCTCTGCGCAAGGTGTGAATGTAGAGTCATACTAAGTGTCAGATGTTTGAATCCTGAGTAGAAACCATGGATGTTGCATGTAAATGGTATTCACCTAAAAAATTAAAACAATCTGCAGATATGTAATTTATGCAACCATACTGAGAATTTCCATGCTCAGTTTTATACAAAACTTGCTGTAGGAAATAAAGGAGAAAAAAAAAGTACAAAATCCTTCTGCCAAGAAGATATCCTTTCAGCAGTTCTCAAACTTGCAGTATTGTGCTGAGCTTCATTTTGCCTTATATTTTAGTCAACCAGAAGCAAGTGATTATATGTAAAGTGAATCTGGCTTTCAGATATCTCATTACCTGCCTGGACCCATTCATAGTAAAGTCATAGATACAGGAAAATAATCGAATGACATCCCGAATATGTTAAAATAAGCAACAACAAAAAGCAATGAAAACATCCATCCAGAATTCTATACCAGCAAAAACCTTCTTTAAAAAAAAAAAAAGTGAATTTGAGACATTTTTGAAAAACATGGTGGCTCACACCTATAATCCCAGCACTTTGGAAGGTCAAGGCAAGAGGATCATTCGAGGTCAGGAGCACAAGACCAGCCTGGGCAACAATGGGAGACTTAATCTCTATAAATAATTTTTAAAAATAGCCAGGTGTGGTGATGCACACTTGTGGTCCTACTATTGGAGATGCTGAGGCAGAAGAATCACCTGAACCAGGGAGTTTGAGGCTGCAGTGAACCATGATTGCACCACTGCACTCCAGCCTGGCTAACAGGGTAAGACCTCATCTCAAAGACAAGAAGAAAAACAAAAAGAAACACGTAGAAGATTTACTCTACAGGAAATACTAAGGAAGGAAAATGATCTAGATTGAAATATGTTACAGCAAGAAGGATGTGCATCTGAAAGGAAAATTTTAACAGATGACTGTTTATATACCAATTGTAACTATATCATGTAGGAATTTTTCCAGTGGTGTTATTATGGTATAATTTATATCCAATAAATTTCACCAGTTTTAGTTTACAGTTTCACGAGTTTTGGCAAATGAGTACAGTCAGATAATCGCCACGAAAATTAACATATACACCAATTCCATCATTGGAGAGATTTCTCTAAATGTCCTTTGTGGCTGTAGCCAGCCTTTTCATTAACCCAGCATTCACTGTTTCAGGCCCCAATAATTTTACAGAGACCATATAAATAAAGCCACATGCTATAAACGATTTGGGTATCACTTATTTCATGTGGCATAATGCATTTAAAATACATTTAAAATGCATTATGATGTTGTGTATATCAATAATTTTTGCCATTTAGTAATATTCTGTTGTAAGCAAATACCATTTTTTTGTTTGTCTTTTTATTTATCAGTTGAGGTACATTTGTTTTGCTTCCAGTTTTGGTATATTAAAAATAAAGCTGGTATAAATATTCTTATATAGGTTTCTCAGTAAACTTAGCATTTTGTTTCACTTGGAGAGGTATCTAGGGTGGGATTACAGAGTCATATCGCAAGTGTATGCTTGATGCTCTAAGAAGACTCCCAAATTACTTTCCAAAATAACTGTAACATTTTGCATATTCAGTAATAGTGCATGAGAATTTCTTAACTTGTGTTCTTATCAACACTTCACGTTGTCTGTTTGTTTAGATGTTTTAATAGGGGTCTTTTGATACATTTGTCCAGTTTTTCATTTGCGATACCTTATGACGAATGATGTTGAACATCTGTTCTTGTGCGTATTTGTCATCTGTGTATCTTATCGGATGAAGTACTTGTTCAGATTTTTTTTTTTTTTTGAGACGGAGTCTTACACTGTCCCCCAGGCTGGAGTGCAATGCTGTGATCTCAGCTCACTGCAACCTCTGTCTTCCAGGTTCAAGTGATCCTCTTGCCTCAGCCTTCTGAGTAGCTGGGACTACAGGCATGTGCTCCCAACCCTAGTTATTTTTTTGTATTTTTAGTAGAGATGGAGTTTCACTATGTTGGCCAGACTGGTCTCAAACTCCTGACCTTGTGATCCACATGCCTCAGCCTCCCAAAGTGCCAGGATAACAGGTGTGAGTCACTGTGCCAGGCCCAGATTTTTATCCATTTTTTAAACGGGTTGTTTGTTTTTACATTGCTTGCAGTTTTTAGTTTTGGTTTTTTATTCTGGATGCAGATCCTTTATATAATTTGCAAATACTTCCTCCCAAAATGTAACTTCCCCCTCCTTTCTCTTAATACTATATTTCAGATAGCAGAAGTTTTAAATTTTTATAAAGACCAATTTATCTATTATTTTATCTTAAAATATATGTTTTTGGTATCATGTCTAAGAAATCATTGCTTATGTTAAGGTCCCAAAGACTTTCT
>NW_012103476.1:4823099-4825924 GCF_000951045.1 Mandrillus leucophaeus
TTGTCAAAATATGTTGGCTATTCTAATTCATCTGTATTTGTACCTGAAATTTAAAATCAGCTTCTCCAACACTAAAAATATCCTTCTAGTACTTTTTTTGTTGGTTTTGTAGTTGTGGTGATTTTGTAGATGACATTGAGAATTGACATCTTAATAGTAATGATGTCTGCTAATCAATAAACATGAAATATTTTGTTTTATAGTTTATAACATAGACATTGCACATATGTTGGAAGGCTTACACCTAAAACTATTTTATGGGTTTTGTAGTGCAATTGTTATGTGCTACTTAATTTTTCAATTTGTTCAAGCTTCTCCTCCTGAAAATGGTCACTGTTTTTCTGTCTCTTTCTGTGTTATTTGTCATAAAGAGGAGAACTATAAAACACAGATCTAAAACCCTTAGAAGCACATTGCTCAAGTTGGGCCTAGAGACTGGTGAGTTTTGGATTCACATCACACAGGTGTTGGTTTTGACAAACTGTGCCATGAGTCCCTGAGAAACAATAGTGGATGAAGTTCCTTGTCCTGTTGTGTGCCTTGAGAGCTTGGCTTTTGTAACTAAGTGAGAACACCCTCTCTTAGTCCCTGCCAGTAAGACGGGTTATTGTCAGATTACATGATGTGGCCAGTCTAAAAGGACTGAGAATTCAAGACACACAGATTATTAAGACCCACTCTCTTTGCTCCAAATATGCCAAATTCTCAGGGGAGTTTGTCTTAATAAGAAGTCCCCTCCTTCTTGAGGGGATGAGGTGCTTTTGTCATCTCAACCTTTGCTGCCTAGTTAGTGCTGGGAAAGCCAGTCCCACAAGTGCCTGCCTGGTGTCTCGGGTTGGTGGGCCTGGGACTGGCAGCAACTCCGTGTGTCCACATACTCATGTGTTCACAATTTCATGAGGAGGTAGGAGACACCACTCAAAAACATCATCCTTAACGGCCCTTGGCAGCAAAAATCTTTTGCTATCGTAGCCTATCTCTGGGAGTAAATTTTGGAGGGATAATTCAGGCGGCATCTTCTGCTGTCATTTTAAAAACATCAATTATATCCGTGGTATTCCACACCTGGAAAGTTATCTTTGAGACTTTCTAGGAAGAAAGTTCTTTGCCTTGAGTCACCTATGCAATATAAATAATTTGGCAGTATTTAAAAAGAAAACTTCTCAAAAAGCTCTTGTCTTAAACAGCTATCTTACTGATAACTATGAAAAGATACAAACTAAGTATAGCAACCAATCTCAGAGACTCCTTTAACAAGATTAAAAGGCAGAAATCAAATTTAAAACAAAATTATAATCCTATAAACCAGAAGACTTTTTGAATCTCTGGACCTCTAATATAAAACCATCTTCTGAGTTCAGCTCCATTTCCTCAATCTAAAAATTTAGTTTTATACTCAGAAAGAAAAACTGAAAATCCATCACCTGATATAAAAAAGGAAATTGAAGATAATGCAGTTGAACGAATGGGTCATTTTCTTGATATCATTCACGCTGTAACCCCATTTAAAAGGGAGTTAAAAGCAACGATCATTGTCTTCCAAATTGAACCTCTACAAAATCAGGGATGTACATCTGAAAGCAACTCAAAGGCCTGCCGTTGTTTTTGCCAACCTTAGAACCTTCCCAGTTTGCCTCTGGGTGTTTATGGATACTGTGTAAAGTCCAGACGTTGGAAACTGAACTGTTAATAAAAGTTGTATCATATGCTTTCTGTACCTCAATCAAGCATCCCATACGAAACTGCTAGGGGTACATACAACCCATTCTGGAAACTACTGTCATATATGTCATATAAAAATATTTTCAACCTATATTCATTCTCATCTTATACCAGCAGCATGAAGATAGAAATAAATGTTTTTTCTAGACATTATATATATTTTATATTATACATTTATTATATTTACTTATATATGTTATATGTTATGAAGGGGTGGCCTGCCCCTCCACACCTGTGGGCGTTTCTCGTTAGGTGGAATGAGAGACTCGAGAAAAGAAATGAGACACAGAGACAAAGAATAGAGAAAGAAAAAGTGGGCCCAGGGGACCGGCGCTCAGCATACGGAGGACCCACGCCGCACCGGTCTCTGAGTTCCATTAGTATTTATTGATAATTATCTTTACCATCTTAAAGATAAGGGAGCGGCAGGACAATAGGATCATTGTAGGGAGAAAATTAGCAGTAAGACATATGGATAAAGATCTCTGTGACATGGATAAGTTCAAAGGAAAATGCTGTGCCTAGATATGCATATGCAAACATCTCCACAAACCTTTTAGCAGTGTTGTTTCAGCAAGTCCCACCTTTTGCCTTAAGGCCGTTTTCTCCTGTCTCCGTAAACAAAGCATACAATCGGGTCTCACACCCACCGAGATGTTCCATTGCCCAGGGACGGGCAGGAGACAGATGCTTTTCTCTATCCCAACTGCCAACATTGGCCAAAAGGCCTTCTTTCCTCTTGTACTGGTCCTCCTCAGCACAGACCCTTCACGGGTGTCGGGCTGGGGGACGATCAGGTCCTTCTCTTCCCACGAGGCCATATTTCATACTGTCACATGGGGAGAAACCTTTGACAATACCTAGCTTTCCTAGGCAGAGGTCCCTGTGACCTTTGGCCGTGTACGTGTCCCTGGGTACTTGAGATTAAGAGAATGGTGATGACCTTTAACCAGCAAGCTGCCTTCAGGCACTTGTTTAACAAAGCACATCTTGCACAGCCCCAAATCCATTAAGCCTTGAGTCACCACAGCACATGTCTCTTGCAAGGACAAGGTTGGGGGTAGGGTCACAGATTAACAGCATCTCAAATACAGAACAAAATG
>NW_012103476.1:4826329-4849524 GCF_000951045.1 Mandrillus leucophaeus
ATATACTATATAACAGTATATATTTTATATTATTGTATATTTCATTTATATAATTTCTAGAAGAAACATTTCTATCTTCACATTTGCTGGGGCAAGATGAGAATGAATATAGGCTGGGCATATTTTTATTTATGCCATATTTATTTCTATCTCCACATATATATATATTTATTCATTAGGGAAAGAATGTGACAGGAAAAATCCTTGAGATCTTCATTTGAGTTTTGGTCTTTCTATGGTGGACTACTCCGTCTGCTTAAGAGCCAGTACGCAAAACATATTTATATTCCCTTGTGTTAGAAAAGGTTTAGGTTGCAAGATGCAAAGAAGAATGCATCGGAAGAAAATTTCTTTATTCCTTTCTTTGAATGCACGGACTTGGAAACTTCATAATAGATTATGCCATAAAGGAAGGTTGAGGAAACGTCCTGGAGTCCTACAAGTCTAGAAATGAGTGCATCTCAACAGGTTCCTTGGGCGATGTATTTTATTACATGCAGAATGCGACTATGTCTCGTCAGCTCAATAGCTATAACCCTGAAGTCAGATTTACTCCACTCAATCTTGTTTATTGCAGGACCTCCCTACATGCTCTCATTGTTTGCTCCTGGATCTGACAGTCTACTTGAACCGTAGGCAGGGGTGGGTCTTCTGAAACATAAGGTAGTGAAACAGAGTGTTTCCCTGATCCCTTCTCAGGACTCACAACAGGGATGCCTTGCTTACTGGACCTGCTGCTCTCAACTCCCAGCAGGAGGGAGTGTGTGAGCAAAGAGGTGGGAACTGGTGTGCAGGAGCGCTGGAACAGGCTGGCTGCCTCTGCACCAGTGGGATCAAACTCGACTCACTCGGACCCGCTATGTTCCACCCATTGTGGGAGGGAGTGTGCAGGTGAGTGGGTGCAGGAGCCGGAGTGAGTGCTTGTGGGTGCAGGCAGGAGCAAACTCTGCCAAGCAGCAGCATCGGGCGGGGTGCCTGTTACTCCCAAAGCGCCGGAGGCCTGTTACAGTGCTGTTTTAGCTTGGTCTGGGAGTAACAGTGCTGTTTTAGCTCTGTCGTCCGCAGATGGCTTAAGTGTTCAGTGGGCCTCTGCCTTTTCGCGTTCAGTGGCTGCCTTCTTCCAGCAAGGAAAAAGGGCCGGTGTGACAGCCTTTTGCATCCACACCCATGACCCTTCAGCTCTTGTCTGGCATCCAGGAAAAACGAGGTCGCACAAAACGAATTGAAGGATGGCGAATGTGGGGGTGTTATTGCCAAGGAAAGTGGATATCAGCAGGAAGGGGAGCTGAAAAGGGGAGGAGGAGGGGGTGTAGGTAATCTTCCCCCAAAGTCCAGCGTCTCTGGTCATACTTTTCTCCGAAGTTACATCATCAAGCTGTCCCTCTGAGGTCAAGCCTTTTCTCTCCATAATCCGGCCATATTCCCCAGTGTCCAATTGCTTCTCCCCTATGCCAGCTGAGTCTGTGGTCTTTATAGGCACAACATAGGGGTGGGGTGGGGCCATAGGTGGGTTAGGAAAAGGCAACATTTGAGCAGGAAAACAGGGATAGAAGTTCTCACTTTGGGCTGTGGTCTCAGACTTTTTAGCTTGAGTGTGGGGCTTTGTCAGGGAACTGTCCCTGTTTGCCTAGAACTTCTCTGCCCTCTATCCCTATCAGCAGGTTATAAATTACTTCGTTAAAAACCTTCCAAAAATGTTATACCTAATTCAGAGCAAAATTATCCCCCTGATTCCCTTTCTGATTTCATTTCCCATCACTGCCACCCCCTGCTCTCTCCACACCTCCCATGCTGGCCTCATCCTTTTGGCTTTTCCACAATAAGGGTAATTAGTTTTAGGTACTTCCACCTCCTCATCTGTCTGGCTCCAACATTCTCCCCTTAGATCCTGTACCATATGCTGTCTTATTTCCTCATGGCCACTATTCAAATGTCACCGCATCAGATAATCTTTCCTTGATTACTCCACTTGAAGCACATTCTCACCCCAGTGGCTCTCTTTCCTGCTTTAAATCACCCATCCAAGATGACATAGATATTTAACAACTGCAACCTACTTCTAGACTACAAGTCCCATGAAGAAATAATTTTGTTTTGTTCACCAATTTACCTCCAACACCAATGTCTTGTACATTTGTGGTCCAGGTAAAGACTTAAGCATTCGGTTAGACTAATTCAGCTGTAAAATAGTTTCAGTGGTAATATGTAATGTTTTACTATGCACTTCTAAAATCTATAGTGATAGCAAAATACTATTTTGACAATCCAACATTAAAATTTTGCAAGACTATTCAGAACATATTAATTGCATAAACATGAGAATTAATTTACTTATTACATTTAATATTTTATACTTTTAGTTGCAGTACTGTTTCAGTGTCTTTTTTGCCTACAATATATTAATACATAATTTTAAGTAGGATTTTTATAATATATTTTTAAACACATATTTTGTTTTACTATTTAAGAGAAAAGTAAAAAAAAAAAAAAAAAGACAAAACAAAACAAGCCTAGCATATATTTACTATTTGTTTTCTTTCAACTCCCTAATACATTTGCATTGTATTAAATGAAACACATGATTTCTATAAAACCATCTGATATATTATAGGGGGGAGCTAGATGATAAGAGACAAGTACTTAATGTTTTACAATCATGCAAAATATTCATTCAATGACCATTATGTATAACACTATCTACCTGGATATTTAGACCATTCGCCCCACATACCCTGTTTATCTCTGCTAAGCATCTCGTTCCCTAAACTGAGAGAGTTAAGTGCTAATAATAAGTACACCTTTGCAAAAGCTGTTAAAAGGAGCATAAAACCACAATCAAACCCCAAACTTAGTGGGAGACACAAGTACTGGAAAAGCAGAAAACATGGATTTTATTATTGAATACACAGAGACCTATTAGGACTACATCAGAACTTTGAATTTCAAGAGGAGAGAAATTGTCTTCTTTTGCGTAATTTGTTTCTGCATATATTAGGTTGTTATCATGCTGTTAATAAAGACATATCCTGAGACTGAGTAATTTACAGAGGAAAAAGGTTTAATTGACTAAGTTCCACCAAGCTAGGGAGGCCTTACAATGATGACAGAAGATAATTGAGGAGCAAAGTCACATCTTATATGGTGGCAGGCAAGAGAGCTTGTGCAGGAGAACACTCCTTTATGAAACCATCAGATTTCATAAGACTTATTCACTATCACGAGAACAGCACAGGAAAGACCCAACCTCATGATTCAATTACCACCCACAGCGTCCCTCCATGACACCTGGGAATTACAGGAGCTACAATTCAAGATGAGATTTGGATTGGGGACACAGCCAAACCATATCACTGCAGAAATCCAATTTCTATTTTTTTCCATGTATTCTATTTTTCTCATATGGTTGGGTTTGGAGTAGTAATAAAAACTATATATATATATATATATATATATATATATGTCTAGATCATAAAACATGATCTATATAAAATTATTTATAGACTCATAAGGCATGCAAAAATTTTAACCCACATACAAAAGACACAAATATGGTGATTCAGTGACCACTAGAAATATATTTATGTAAGCATGGTTATGATAGATATGTAGACAGAATAATAAAAGGTAAATTGGAGTATAGAAATCATTAACAGAGGCCAGGCTTGGTGGCTCATGCTTGTAATCCCAGCATTTTGGGAGGCTGAGGCGGGCAGATCATGATGAGGTCAGGAGACCACGACCATCCTGGCTAACATGGTAAAACCCAGTCTCTACTAAAAATATAAAAAATTAGCCGGATGTGGTGGCACGTGCCTGTAGTCCCAGCTACTTGGGAGGCTGAGGCAGGAGAATCACTTGAACCTGAGACGTGGAGGTTGCAGTGAGCCAAGATCACGCCACTGCACTCCAGCCTGGGTGACAGATCATAACTCTATCTCAAAAAATAAAATAAAATAAAATAAAGAAAGGAAAAGAAAAGATAACTTATTAGACAAATATAGGAAAATTATAATTAATAAAATGTACTTTTTATTTACAAGGTTTTAGAATTCATTGCCTGATAGTTTAGTATTTGTTAATCTGGTAAAATAAATAATTGGGTATGGATGAAGAAGCTATAAAAGAGACTCCCCAAATACAGTATTTTAAACTAGTTTTATCTCTCACATAACAATATGGCTGATCTGGTGGGCTGGATGGTGTCAGAAACCAAGTCTCCATCCATTTTTGAAACCAAGTTTCCATCCGTTTTTGAGTTTTGCCATTCCCACATGCTGTTGCTTGGTGATATCCAGCCAGCAGGTTAAAAAAAAAAAAAGGAAAGGAAAGAGAGGGAAAGCTCCTCATATTCTTTGAAGTAAATTATTCTGCAAATATGCTGCTTATATTTCATTGGCCCAAACTTAGTCACATCATACCACGTTGAGGTCATCTGAAGTACCAGGCTGAGAAGAAAATAATTTGCCTGACATAGTATTGGTTGGCACCCACACCTGACCCAGAAATCTTAATACAAGGTGTTGGGGAAAGGATCAGAGAGCCAACCTTGGCTCCCATTCGTCTATAGAGCAGGGTCATTTTTATAACCAGTGTGAATGCATCTATGGTAGAACGTTGATTACAGAAGCAATGAACACAATCACACAATATTTGTTCTCGTGTTGTTGCTTTTTCCATCCAGTTCTAGTAAAATTTCAAGCTCAATTTGCACATGATTTGTCTCTCAAAATATCCCAGGGAACATTCTTATCATAATTTAACAAGGGTCTGAGTAATATCTAGGTCCTTTTTCCTACCTAATCTTTAATCTACTAGTGGGGATGTCATTTAGATTTTGGATTGTTGATTGTTTTTTGGTTTTGTTTTTGTAGTATGTTAATACATGTTTATACCAATATTTCTCTTGGATATAATAAATAATAGGTGACTTTAGCAAGGAACTCCAAAATTAGAGTTCATGTTTTTCCTTCTGTAATAATCTAAATAGTTTTTTTAAGGGAAACATCAACATTTTATGGTGTTGAAGACCCAGGTTTCCCCTATGTCGTGCTGTACTATCCCTCGTATGGATTACCTGTTTAGACGAAGATACCTAGCCACTAAGCCAATATTCCAGCTTTTAATAAAGGAGAAAAAGAGAAGATGACACATCTTTCTTACTAAGGGTCAGCCTACAGTGACATACATCTCCTCTCCTCAATCATTGCCTAGATGCTAGCAGTATATCCACCCTAACTGTAATAAACATTGGACAGCTGTGAACAGCTATGAAACATGAGAAAAATCATATTGTTATGATTTAAGGGAGTATAGGTATTAAAGTTACAACAAAAAGCTAAGGAATGTACAGAGTTTTAATAAGTCAAAAGTTAAATAAGAGACTAACTTGAAGAATCAAAATGAATTTTAAATCCAATAGGCTATATTGTTAGTCTTCACCATAGGAACAAGGACACCACTAAGAAACTACAGATCCCTTTAACTTTATTGAAAACCATTTGCAAATTAAATTCAGAGGAAAATGGTTACTTAAATATATAATTGACTTGTATTTTAGGAAATCAGATTTGGCATTTAACTATATATGTGCACAAACATAAAGTATGGTGCACAACAAAAGAGTATGATAAAAATCTGAACTGAAACAAATGAACTGCTGTATCTATAATTCAGTTTGCCTAAGAAATCTTCCACTCACTCTTCTTCTTTAGGAAGGCCTTTTTTAATATCCTGCAACAGCTGATTGCCTGATTAATGTCCCATAAAATGCATAACTTGCTATTATGAATGACCTGAATTTTGGCAGGAAAAAGGATAGACAATATTATAAGTGAAACACCAGCTATAAATTATCTTTTGCTAGCATTGAATGCAATTTTGACTTGCAAACATCCATAACCCAAAAAACCTTTCCCTTTCGAATGTTTCAAAAAGATTTTTTTCATAGTTTAAATGTGGATCAGAATGTGCTGTTTATAATGGACTCTGAAAGATTACATTTGCTTGATACAACAGTAACACAATAGAAATTGTTTCACTTTTGTCTTACTGAAACAAGTGCTTGACACAGGGTAAACATTTTATAAGCATTAGCTATTGTATCTTACAATATCTGTTAAACAGAATCAGGTTATTTTCTAAAAGGATAGAATTAGCTCCTACTTTCTACTTGACATGAATTACTTACAAAATAATTTTAACGTCTATCTTGCCACAGTTCTAAAAGTATCATTTATTTAAGCAAATTAAGCAAAGAAAGCTTACCTTCTGCTACGTAGCTTTCAGTGTAATTAACATAGTCATTGACCCACAATAGTGAATTTAGAATTTTCAAAAAAGACATTTCCTATAGTGAGAAGTAATACAGCTTCTCTGGAACCTGACTACCTCAGTTGGAATTCTGGCTCATCCTCTCACTAATGGTGTGACCTTGGTCACGTTAATATGCCTTTCTGTGACTTGGTTTCCTTGTTGGGAAAATGGGAATATAATTAGTAAATACCTCCCTGTGATAGGGCATATCATGTATTTAGAAGAGATTTTTGCACAGAATAAGAGTTCAATTAAGTGATGCCAACTATTACTGTTACTTATTGTTGTTTCTGTTACTATTATTTCCTTAAAGATTTATCAAAACAATAAAGAAAAGGAAAACATGAAAACATGCCTCTTTAAGTCTAGTAACAGCTTATGTAATTTATTTTTAATTCCAAGAAAATAAAATATTGTCCCTAAATGCAGTTCTTACTAGTCAAAGGCTATCTGTTTAAAATCAAAGTCTTGGTAAACTTGATGTGACAGTTGCCTAACGTGTCAAAACTATTTTCTTTCCTTTTCTGTTTCCTTTTTTTTTGTATTGAGCATATAAATGTGACAGAGGGAGCAAGCATGGGAAAGTAGATCATGTATCATTTCCTAAAAAGAGGAGTAATCATAAAATAACAACATTCCCTACAAAAAGAAAAAGGGCTATTGGTATCACGACAGGCCAATGGAGATTATAAGAAAAACTATTTCTTGGCCGGCCATAGTGCCTCACACCTGCAATGCTAGCACTTTGGGAGGCCGAGGTGGGCAGATTGCCTGAGCTCAGGAGTTCAAGACCAGTCTGGGCAACATGGTGAAACCCCATCTCTACCAAATACAATAAATTAGCCGGGCGTAGTGGCACATGCCTATAGTCCCAGTTACTTGAGAGGCTGAGGCAGGACAATCACTTGAACCCAGGAGGCAGAGGTTGCAGTGAGCTGAGATCACGTCACCGCACTCCAGCCTGGGTGACAGAGCGAGACTCTGTCTCAAAAAAAAAAAAAAGCCATTTCTCCATTCAGTTTATAAACATATCACCCCGAGTCTCCTTTCTCACTTGTGAAAACTGACATTCAGGTCTCTGTGAACTTTTCACACAGTATGTCACAGTGGTAGACGCAGTTGTACCGCCAAATTGGCCAAAGAGTTTTTTTTTTCCTTTTGACAGATTCTTGCTCTGTCACTGAAGTGCAGTGTGCCGTCTCAGCTTCCGTAACTTGTGCCTCTGGAGTTCAAGCAATTCTCATGTCTCAGCCTCCCAAGTAGCTGGGATTACAGGCGCATGCCACCATACCTGGCTAATTTTCCCGTATTTTTAGTAGAGATGGGGGGTTTCACCATGTTGGGCAGGCTGGTCTCAAACTCCTGGCCAAATGATTCACCTGCCAGAGCCTCCCAAAGTGCAGTAATTACAGGTGTGAGCCACTGTGCCTGGCTCCAAAGAGAGTTTTAACAACAGTAGTAAAATATCTGCTTACATTTTTAAGAAGTGAGGCAATACATTTTTTTTTATTATTCCGCTTAAGTATTAGGAGTACATTACAAAATCTTTTTGTTGCATTACGATACTTAGCCAGATAATTATTTAATAATAATAGCCATGGTTTCTTGAAGAAAAAAGATTCTATTCTCTTCACTTTAGCTGTCTCTTTATATTTTAACAACAAATAACAAGTGTATAAAGCTTACCAACTTCTCTATATGAAATAATGAAAAACACATTTTTATCCTAGTTATTCTACTTAATACGTAAGATTATTCATTGCAATATGGAGAAAATAGAAATCGAATGTTTATAACAGTCACATCACATAAAGTCAACTGTAATCCATGAGTTGTCAACATGATGATCAAAATTATGTTAATATATTATTGTAGAATATTGCAACTAAATAAGAAGTTATAAGTGCATTGATTTTCCTACTTACAAGGGAAAGATTAGGACACTATCAATCAACAGTTCTTACTTTTTGTATTATTTTCACCCTTACAATTTATCTAAGACTCAACATTTTTCTGAGCTAAATGGAGTCAAAATATTACTAAACTCATTTATATAAACCCTTCATATTAGACATTTTTGTGTGTGAAAATACATGTTAACTTTAGCATTCAGGCATAAAAATATAGAAAGTAAAAAAGACACTCAAAATATATATTTACTTATCCATCAGTAATATTTTCCATTATTACTGAAAATGTAAAAATGTTAATTTTCACAATTAAATTATATGTCTCTTTATATTGTCATAGATTTTTTCCTTTCACATAAAGTGAATTTCAGTTTATTGTAAATTTGTTGATTGATAAAGCCCTCAGGAAATATGCTTTATAAGGCATTCTGTATTAAAACTCAAATCTTCAAAATAACAGAGATTATATTTCTATGGTCAACTTGACTGTGATCCATACATCTACAGAAGAAAATAAGAAGGAAATTATTCTTGTGTTCTTTTGAATGTGCTTTAATTTACCACATTTTCTAATTAGAACAATGTAGTTCAATATTTTGTCTATTGTCATATCTGCCAGAAATCTCAGACCAAAATAATGCTCAAATTGAATGATTCATTAGATTTAAAATATTGCTCTTTTTGGTTTTTGTTATTTTTCCTGTTGTCTTGCTTCTATTTTGTAGGGTTGTATCTTATTTCTGTTTCAAATATGTGTATCATCAGAAACTCTTTTTGGAAGAATGAATATATGCAGAAAAATATATACATATGTATATATACATTCAGACACACGTATATATGTATGCATACACATCTGTGTATGTATGTGAACATATATTAAGAGATTAGATAAATGATTCGATATATATATTAATACTGATGTTACAGATTAGATATAAGAAAACTTCTTCCTGCAAAGGACCATATGTATTATATTTTATTATTTATTTATTTATTCATGCGAGACAGAGTCTCAGTCTGTCACTCAGGCTGGAGTGAAGTGGTGTTCTCTTGGCTCACTGCAGCCTCCACCTTCCAGGCTCAAGTGATTCTCTTGCTTCAGCCTCCTGAGTACCTGGGATTACAGGTGCATGCCTGGCTGTAATTACACAATTGGCTAATTTTTGTACAGTTTTAGTAGAGATGGGGTTTTGCCATGTTGGTCAGTCTGGTCTCAAATTCCTGGCCTCAAGTGATCTGCCTGCCTTGGCCTCCTGAAGTGGTGAGATTACAGGCATGAGTCACCACTCTCGGCCAGCTATATGTATTTTAAATGGCTCGTGGGTTTGTCATAACTGCTCAACTTTGCTTCTGTAATAGATAAGCAGTCATGGATAATATGTAAACAAAAGAGCATGGCTGTGTTTCAGTAAAGCTTTATTTCTGAAAACAGGCAGCAAGCCAGTTTTGGCCTACAGGATGTTGTTTGCAGACCGTGGATATAGATGATAGATTGACTTACATAATGGATAGGGATATATAACAGATCCTGTGTACTCATAAAATACTGTCCTTATTAATATACATTCATCTTCTATTCTGATCTTTCTCATATTTTATATTTGCCAAAACGTAAAATAACTGTATATCCAAATCCAGTGAATAGTGGTGTGAATTATCATTACTTATAGGGGCTACATTAATCTCTTCCTGAAATTGAAACGTATCCTGTGTAATTGAATAATATTCATATTTATTTATTTTATTCATTTTTTATTCTAAAGCCTTTATTTTGAGACATGATGAAAAAATCTTACAGGTGCACATGGAAAGACATGATCCTGTCTCTTATACACATCTAGATGTGTATAAGAGACAGGTATGTCACAGTGGTAGACGCAGTTGTACCGCCAAATTGGCCAAAGAGTTTTTTTTTTCCTTTTGACAGATTCTTGCTCTGTCACTGAAGTGCAGTGTGCCGTCTCAGCTTCCGTAACTTGTGCCTCTGGAGTTCAAGCAATTCTCATGTCTCAGCCTCCCAAGTAGCTGGGATTACAGGCGCATGCCACCATACCTGGCTAATTTTCCCGTATTTTTAGTAGAGATGGGGGGTTTCACCATGTTGGGCAGGCTGGTCTCAAACTCCTGGCCAAATGATTCACCTGCCAGAGCCTCCCAAAGTGCAGTAATTACAGGTGTGAGCCACTGTGCCTGGCTCCAAAGAGAGTTTTAACAACAGTAGTAAAATATCTGCTTACGTTTTTAAGAAGTGAGGCAATACATTTTTTTTATTATTCCGCTTAAGTATTAGGAGTACATTACAAAATCATTTTGTTGCATTACGATACTTAGCCAGATAATTATTTAATAATAATAGCCATGGTTTCTTGAAGAAAAAAGATTCTATTCTCTTCACTTTAGCTGTCTCTTTATATTTTAACAACAAATAACAAGTGTATAAAGCTTACCAACTTCTCTATATGAAATAATGAAAAACACATTTTTATCCTAGTTATTCTACTTAATACGTAAGATTATTCATTGCAATATGGAGAAAATAGAAATCGAATGTTTATAACAGTCACATCACATAAAGTCAACTGTAATCCATGAGTTGTCAACATGATGATCAAAATTATGTTAATATATTATTGTAGAATATTGCAACTAAATAAGAAGTTATAAGTGCATTGATTTTCCTACTTACAAGGGAAAGATTAGGACACTATCAATCAACAGTTCTTACTTTTTGTATTATTTTCACCCTTACAATTTATCTAAGACTCAACATTTTTCTGAGCTAAATGGAGTCAAAATATTACTAAACTCATTTATATAAACCCTTCATATTAGACATTTTTGTGTGTGAAAATACATGTTAACTTTAGCATTCAGGCATAAAAATATAGAAAGTAAAAAAGACACTCAAAATATATATTTACTTATCCATCAGTAATATTTTCCATTATTACTGAAAATGTAAAAATGTTAATTTTCACAATTAAATTATATGTCTCTTTATATTGTCATAGATTTTTTCCTTTCACATAAAGTGAATTTCAGTTTATTGTAAATTTGTTGATTGATAAAGCCCTCAGGAAATATGCTTTATAAGGCATTCTGTATTAAAACTCAAATCTTCAAAATAACAGAGATTATATTTCTATGGTCAACTTGACTGTGATCCATACATCTACAGAAGAAAATAAGAAGGAAATTATTCTTGTGTTCTTTTGAATGTGCTTTAATTTACCACATTTTCTAATTAGAACAATGTAGTTCAATATTTTGTCTATTGTCATATCTGCCAGAAATCTCAGACCAAAATAATGCTCAAATTGAATGATTCATTAGATTTAAAATATTGCTCTTTTTGGTTTTTGTTATTTTTCCTGTTGTCTTGCTTCTATTTTGTAGGGTTGTATCTTATTTCTGTTTCAAATATGTGTATCATCAGAAACTCTTTTTGGAAGAATGAATATATGCAGAAAAATATATACATATGTATATATACATTCAGACACACGTATATATGTATGCATACACATCTGTGTATGTATGTGAACATATATTAAGAGATTAGATAAATGATTCGATATATATATTAATACTGATGTTACAGATTAGATATAAGAAAACTTCTTCCTGCAAAGGACCATATGTATTATATTTTATTATTTATTTATTTATTCATGCGAGACAGAGTCTCAGTCTGTCACTCAGGCTGGAGTGAAGTGGTGTTCTCTTGGCTCACTGCAGCCTCCACCTTCCAGGCTCAAGTGATTCTCTTGCTTCAGCCTCCTGAGTACCTGGGATTACAGGTGCATGCCTGGCTGTAATTACACAATTGGCTAATTTTTGTACAGTTTTAGTAGAGATGGGGTTTTGCCATGTTGGTCAGTCTGGTCTCAAATTCCTGGCCTCAAGTGATCTGCCTGCCTTGGCCTCCTGAAGTGGTGAGATTACAGGCATGAGTCACCACTCTCGGCCAGCTATATGTATTTTAAATGGCTCGTGGGTTTGTCATAACTGCTCAACTTTGCTTCTGTAATAGATAAGCAGTCATGGATAATATGTAAACAAAAGAGCATGGCTGTGTTTCAGTAAAGCTTTATTTCTGAAAACAGGCAGCAAGCCAGTTTTGGCCTACAGGATGTTGTTTGCAGACCGTGGATATAGATGATAGATTGACTTACATAATGGATAGGGATATATAACAGATCCTGTGTACTCATAAAATACTGTCCTTATTAATATACATTCATCTTCTATTCTGATCTTTCTCATATTTTATATTTGCCAAAACGTAAAATAACTGTATATCCAAATCCAGTGAATAGTGGTGTGAATTATCATTACTTATAGGGGCTACATTAATCTCTTCCTGAAATTGAAACGTATCCTGTGTAATTGAATAATATTCATATTTATTTATTTTATTCATTTTTTATTCTAAAGCCTTTATTTTGAGACATGATGAAAAAATCTTACAGGTGCACATGGAAAGACATGATCACCACCGAGTGAAAACAATCTAACCAAAAAGCCTGAATGCCTGTCAGCTGATGTTGAAGCTGAAATTCTGGGGGTATGACATGCTGCAGGGCTGAAGGGAATGGATAATTAGTATTCCTCTCCTTCCTTCTCACCCTCTCCTTCAACAGAATCCACACTAACCACTTCATAATCCTTCTTAAGGGCAGCCATGTCCTCGTGGGCCTCACAAAACTCTCCTTCCTCCATCCCTTCACCCACGGAATAGTGAACAAAGAAACTTGGCATACATCAGGTATGCGGTCCAGGTGAGCCCACACCTCAACAATGGCTGTGATGTTGCTCAGTGTGCACACAGCTCTCTGTCCTTTGGCCAGGTCTCCGCCAGGTACCACAGTGGGAAGCTGGTAACTAATGTCAACCTTGAAGCCAATGGGACAGCAATCCACAAACTGAATGCTGCATTTGATTTTGATGGTGGCAGTGGCAGTGGCAGCACTGATGGCTTTGGGAACCATATCACAAGCGTACAAGAGGCAGCAAGTTATGTATTTACCATGGTGTGGGTCACATCTTAACATCTGACTGGCTGGCTCAAAATAAGCATTCTTGATCTCTACTACAGAAAAGTGTTCACGGTAGGCTTTCTCAGCAGAGATGGCAGGGGCATACGTGGCCAGAAGGAAGTGGATGTGGGCGTATGGCACTAGATTGGTCTGGAATTCTGTTAGATCAATATTCAGGGCTCCATCAAATCTGAAGGAAGCAGTGATAGAGGACACAGTCTGGCTAATGAGATGGTTAACGTTAGTGTAGTTTGGGCATTCAATATTGAGCTTTCCAAAAGTGGTCCAAGTCACTTTTGGAAAACTGATTAAATGACAGAAAGGGTCGAAGTGATTTTTCCACCTTTCCTGTGTGAACTGTATCATTGGCTAACCAAATGGTAGATGTCATAGATGGCCTCATTGTCTACTGTGAAGGTACAATCTTAGTGCTCTAGGGTGGTGTGGGTGGTGAGGATGGAGTCGTAGAGCTCAACTACTGCTGTGGAAACCTGGAGGATGGGGGGTTGCTGGGTAAATGGAGAACTGCAGCTTGGACTTATTGTGATAAGCAACAGTAAGATATATTATCAGCAGGGAGTTGAACCTAGAACCAGTCTGTTCAACAAAACTGTGTAAAACTAAGAAGCCCTAAAGACCTGTGCCCTGGTCAGTCAGCTTGTGAACTCAGTCCAAGATGAGGTCAATGATCTCCTTGTCAATGATGTAGTGGCCTCATGCATAGCCATTGGCAGCATCTGCCTTGTCTGGGATGAGCTTCTCAGGGTGGAAGAGGTGGCTCGTAGGTGTCAGAGTAAACTGTTAATAACTGTGGGTTCCAGGTCTACAAACACGGCCCTGGGCACATGCTTTTCAGTGGTCATCCCTCCCTCGAATTGTCTTGTCACTTGGCATCTGGCCATGGAGTTGGATGCCATGTTCCAGGCAATAGAGGTACAAGCTGGCTTTGCCAGTCTGGACACCAGGCTGGCCAATGTGGATGGAGATGCACTCACACATAGTGGCTAAGAGTTAGGAGGCTAAGGCGACAGGAGCAGATAACGGGTCTGATGACCCATCCCAACAAGCTAAGAGTTAAGGAAAGTAATGTGCTCAGTAATACTTATAGTTAAACATCTCCTTTAGAATTTGCACATAAAAATGATCAAAGTAAAACTAATGTAAAGTTAAATAGGTCTAGCTATAAAAGATTATGATTAAGACAAAATGTTGAAGTCATGAAATGTGTATGAAAAATAAAACTGTAGTTGGAAATAATAAAACTTTCTGGTGGTTTTGAAGGGGATCACAAGGAAATCTGTATCAACTGTCATGAAGCTTGAACTATTACTTGTTGCTAGCCTTTCAATTGCTCCAAGAAGCCTCTGACATATCATTTTAACCTTTACATAATGGTGGCAAAATGTGGGTATTAAGTTTCAAAATGTCATCTTAAACTAATTAATTTATGAGTGTCAGTAGCAGCGGACACATGATATAAAATACTGTTTAAATGTAGTAAAAAGATGAAAATGAATAGGTGTTTCTCTTTCACAAATACAATGAAAATATATAAACTTCCATACTTTGGAAATTTAATTTATTATTAACTTTATTTCCAAACATTACACTGTATGGTACATTGTAGTTTCTTAATACCTATTTTTGTATCAGAGTTTTCTTTTTTCATAAATGATCCTTTCCTTCAACTCTGTCTCTGTATTTTTTGATAACCTTTTCTTTCTTATCATTGTCTCAATTTTAAAAGGTCAAACATTGGACTTATTTGATTTTTTATTATATCAAACTTTTTAATTTCACTTTTAAAAGAAAAATATTCCGAGATCTAACTTGGAAAACACTTTCAAAATTCCTGCATAGTTTCATGAAACATGAAATTATTATTTTAAAAAATAATCATTATGAAATTATTTCTTTCTAATATAGCTAATTCTCAGCTTCTACGTGGATCCCTTGGGGTTACAATGGGGGAACACATTAGCATAAAGCCCAATCTCACAGATTTCTTTTAACAATAATTTCAAATGGTTCTCTATTTTATTCTATTAATTTGGAAATGTTTTCTAAGCAAAATCTATCACATACCTATTATTTTCAGCGACTGTAGTATGAAACTGGCTTGGAAGTCACATTAATGAAAACTTTACAATTACTTCATCTGAGCTATTTATTTCCAAAAAAAAAAAAAAAAATTTACAACAATACACATGACAAGTATTTCACAAACAGCATCGCATACATGGGCATTTTTAGTTTAAAAAAGATGAAAATCATATTGACTAACATTTCTTGAGCTCCTACCACATACTAGGCACTGTTCTAAAGCATTAATTATATTGTTACATTTCAAGAATATAACTAAATCTTTTTTAATGAACCATTGGTAAACTTATCTATTTAAAGCTATCTGTTGAGAAACATTCAAGCCATATTTTATTTCACTAGGCAATTAACTTGTAGTCTTAAGTGAGTAAAATCTTTTAAAATAAGGAATATATTTTATTTTAAAACAACCTTAAAAATAGATGGGAAGACATTGAGGAGCAATTTTTGTTTGACCTTTAATGGATGAATAACTGAAAGCCTAGAAAATGAAAATAAAATAAAGTCAGCAAGGTTGACAGGAAAGCATGAGAGAAAGCCACACTGATCTACCTGTCACACTTAGAATGCTCGACCCTACAAAACAACAGATAAATAACATCAATTTACCCAAAATGTATACTTTGAGAAGATTAATACAATTTATAATCTTCTAGTCAGACTGATCAGCAACAAGGAAAGAAGATACAAATCATCAATCTAGAAATAATGTAAATTGGAGAATAGAGAAATGCAAAACAAAATAACAAAACTCTTGTTAGTAATCATAATTGGAGATGGTAGTATTAGTATTGTTATTCTGAGATAGTTGTAGGTACAATGAGAAATCAAGCAAATGAATAATTACAGGCTATTCTCATTCTATCATCTCTTGTATTTTGAGAGCCAGAATTATGTGAATTGCAACAAAGAGGTAATATAGAAGAAGTCATGCAAAAGTCTTATAATTTTGAATTGGAAATGAAGATGAAAATATCAGTATGGCCTCACAAGCGTTTTATCTGTGTAACTTTGTCTTTATCTTTTAATCCTAAATCCCCTGAAAAGAACTAGAAAATATAATAAACTCAGGTTGTAGTACTGTCCAATTTAAAAGAGAACGTGTTTTGTGGAGAAATAGATGTGTTCATGCCTATGGAAGAAAATGTACAGGATTGAGTATAGACCATCTTGACAAAACAGACAGAAAGGAAGCTATCAATGACTGCTAGGATCATGCCTGAAGAATTCAGGAGCCAAACTTCTGATGTTTTGCTCATCATAGATGGGACAAACTGTACTTCAATAAGAATAAGAGGCATAATGAATTGAAACTCATCATAAATCCATGAGTTCATATAAATGTGAAAACCAGTAATTGATCAACTGCTGAAAAACCAGTGATCCAAATCACTTTTGGAAAACTGATTACATGACAGAAAGGATCAAGGTGATTTTTCCACCTTTCCTGTATGAACTGAATCATTGGATAATCAAATAGTAGATAAAAGGTAGTATTCCTTTGTAAAATTATTCCACCCGAAAAAATTAAAATAAAAAGATAGAATTAAATTGCAACCACTTTTTAACACCAAATGGAAGATGAAATGAACAATTAGCAGGCAATAAATGGCTTGGAGAAAAATAAAAATAAAAGCCAGAAGGCAGATATACTGAGCCTCCTGTTAAAAGAAATCATCTGAAGACTTTAATCAAATCCTTTTCTGAAATATACTAAAGTGTACCATGAGTTTGTAATCAGCCTGATCCAGATTCAGGAAAACTTTCCAAGGCAAACTTTATAGCTTCTTAAAAAAAAAAAAAAAAAGAAAAGAAAAAAAAAAAAAGAAAAGAAAAGGATGGAGATTTAGACACAGCAAAAATGGGGAAAACTATATTCTGATGTCTCAGGATACAAATTTGCTTGACAAAACGTAAACAAATTCCAGGACTTGATTCTGTATCAGGACAGTGGTTAACTATTAAGAGAAAGAGCAGTTTAGTGGTCTGGGCCATAAAGGGAGTCTTTTGGAATGGGTGGAAAAGTTATATTTCTTAACGTATACAGGGAATACAAGTAAGGGCAATTTATAATAATACACTAAGCCAAATAAAGAGAATTCAGAGGGAGTATCACAAAATTCAAAATCGTCAATTTTAAGATAAAAGTTCTTTTATTGTATTCTTTCTTTTGTTAGATTTGTTAATAATGGCATAGATTTCCTAAGACTGAATGTAAAATTATTGACAATTTGATTGTTTCCATCCAAGAACTTCTTCCTATTTCATTTATCATATGAGTTCATTTTCCAGAAACTAGGGCAGTAAATCATATTCCCTAAAGATATTCTACATATAAGCACAGATCTTGAAGAATACATGGCTTTAGCAATTAAACAATCAAATGGATTTAGAAAAAAAAAAACCATGGAAATAGTCAAATTAAATTTAGGGTCCTTTCTTCTACTAAGTTTCAAAACCATAGGGGAAAATGAAGACAGCTTCAACATAAATTCTGTGATAATGATATGCCATTTTTGGCAGAGTAATTTGTATTGTTAATTAAGTCCTTAATATATGACTTTTATATGCAATTACTAACTGGTTAGGAAACAATCAATGAGAGCATTATCTACCAATTAGTGCTCTTTCTCATTAAATATTTAATTGCTCAGTGGAACTAAACATCTCATGTCCTTGTCCATGTAAGTTCAGAAAGATGAAAGATAAGGCAACATATCTGAGTAAAATGTCATCTCTTACATCCAAATTGCTTCCCTTTTATTTTTCAAATGATCTCTTTAACACCTTTCACTAAATGGCTAGCCCGTGGTATTTTTGTATCAGTTTTATCAGATATAGTTATGGAATATTTCCCAGAGAATGGTTACAGAAATATGAAACTTCTCATTTTGCAGTCACCAATTTTCATGTGAAAATTGTGATTCTAGAAGTACGTTCCCTTATCTAAGGTAAATCTTGGTTCTCACAAATTATCAAAATCTTATTTCAATTACTTGCTGAAAATATTGAATGATACAAAAACAGCTACTCTTGCCCATTTGAAAAAGAAGAGTAGGAGAATAAAGGTCATTTATATGAAGATTTAACAAAAGTTAAAAGGAGAGCAAACCTTTTCTTTAAGGAGGCACTTAACATGTTTGTCTTTGCTAACTTCCCATTCTTTCACAACTATTCAACTCTGCCATTATGCGAAAGTTGCCACAAACAATATGTTAACAAATTTGGAGGACTCTTTTCAACAAAATTTTATGTACTTATAGAAAACAAATGGCTGGCTAGATTTAGTCTGAGGGCTTTAGATTATCTGCTTCTGGTATAAAAGAAAAACTCAACTCCTGTCTTTTATGTATTAATTTATTCATTCATTTAATACATATTTATTCTGTATTCATTAAATATTCTACCGGTGATTGACTGTCAATAAACAGAAAATGAGTAAATATGTGTCAAGTCAAGTGGCAATGAACTGTATGAGGAAAATTAAAGCAATAAATTGGGGAGATGGTGCCAAGGCAAGGTTAGGGGGTGGGGCATGCTATACATGGCCGGTGTAGATTTCACTGATAGGCGACATATAGCAGAAATGCCTGAAGTATAAAATGAGTGTGAAACATTACCTGAGGAAGAAGATTATCAGAACGAACCATCATAAAGGCCATGAGTTAGCAACATATATATTATAGTAGAGACACAGCAAGACAACTAACAGCTTAGAGCAGAAAGAGAAAGGGTGAGAGTATGATATGAAGCCAGTATAGGAGGGGGGAGGTATTTGGGGAACACATAACATAGCCTCTTTATGGTATTCTAATAACTCTTAATTTCCATCCTGAGAAGATGAAAATCTATTAGAGCTTCAGAGTAACATGAAGTGACGTGATGTGACTCGTATGTTTTAAGTGAATCACTCTGGTTGCTTTGTTGAGAACAGAATGTAGAGGAGCAAATGTGAAGGCAGGGAGAAGTTGTAGTAGGTATTGCAGCCATCTAGGTTAGAGGTCATGGTGACTTCAGAGCAGTACCTGCAAAAATAGTGAAAAGTGGCATAAGGAATGACTTAAAATAATGTGATTTCCTGGGAATGGAATCAGAAATCAACTACTATTAAACTGAAATCTGAAAAATGTAAGCACGTTGTTACACAAACTGTCTTTTATTACAAAAATAGTTTTTTCACCTTAAAATACTTTGATTGATTTGTACATATGTGAATAATCTCAAATAACAAAAAAAGGATCAACATTCACAAAAATATAAGCATAATATGTTTAATATATTTTATTGAATTTAGGCTTGAACATACTCTGGCCACAATCTTTTAAGAATATGACGAAAAGTGACAAGAGAAGAAGTCTTATCTTGGCAACTTATTTAACAGAATAAAAATTAAAGAAATGTTACTGCCATTTCTCCTATCAGATTCGAGCAGTGTTTTGACTACATTATTGGGAAAATTCAGGCCTGATTAAACCATCTTTAGATATTTTGCAAAATTCTTTAAATGATTATGTTGACATTTTTCTTGAATTGATGTCATCTTTTAAAATATATTAGAGATACTAAGTAACCTCTGACAATCAGGAATTAACTTGATGTTTTTCAAACTGAGTGCCATTACATAGGTGACTACCTGTAATAAACGTTAATGCATCAACTACAGACTTTGCTAAGAAGAAAACCTACAATACTTGGAATATCTTAAATGAATAATAATTTAATACATTAGCATTAGATCTGCACATTTCTAGCGTTCATCTAAAGAAAGCAATAAAAGAAACGTGTGGGAGGATCTCACCTAAATTACAAGAAAGTCTCTCAAACCTACATATAAAAGAGTTGCTTACTTAAAATTTCTTTAGAAATAGTGATTGACATTTTCTATATGCTAATAGGTATATATTTTCATTACTTTCATCTAAAGATATGTCAGTTTTATGTTTAATAGAAAAGAAAGGATTGTTGTCTTAAAAATACCGATAGGATTACGATTGTGTTAAAATGTTTTGTGTTCAGAATATGAGTAATATGTTTATTAAAAAAAAATTAATCAACTAGAGGCAATTAAATTACTTCCAGAAAAGTTGTTTTTGATAGTGTATTACTCAATACCACAGAAAAATGTTTGGAGAGAAAATAGCACTATGTAAAATTATAAATTAATGAGGTCTATTTCCTTATCATATATAATGAGATTTTTTGGTTTTCTACATACCTAACTTTTTGACTGATGTTAGTTCAGATTTTAAAAAGCACAATTTAAGAGCTCAGTCCTCACAGAGCTTAGAGAAAGAGTCATAGCAGTAATAATACAGTGTGAGAAAGTACTTAACGAGGAAAAAAATAACTTGTGTTTCTGAAGGAGACCCAAGAAAGAGGAGACTGATGCAGTTTAGAAGCTGTGTGTTCTGCTCTTTAAAAGATGTGGAATATTGAGGTGGCTCTTTTAGTTTTAGGGAATTACTATGGAGAAATTACAATTACTTAAATGCAACATGGCTGAAATGAAGAGACGTACTCTGTTGGATTCAGGATTGCTCGTGGTCCTTTGTGTATTAGTTACTGAGATGCTGGAAGAGGGCGTTGGAGGAAAGACAAACACGGAAGGGCAAGAAAATGCAAGTGATAGGGCCTGATCAAAAGCAACTCTCATTTTCTGACAATTAGGAAGGCATAATAACATAATATTGTTGTGAATCTTTATTTTTTATTTAGATTAATTTTTTTACTTTACAATGCAATTATTTTATTCATAATTTATAGTTTATGTGAATGATATGATCATAAAAGTATATAATAACATTGGTTCTAATTATATGTATTGCTTCTGTATCTACAAAATTTGGTAAAAGATAATTTTCTAAGAGGACAGAGAGAGAGAACCAGAAAGAAGAAAGAGAGCTAAGGGATCCTTCTGAAATAACTTTAATGGTTAAACAGCTAGTTTTTTGAGGTTAAAATAATCTTGATAAGTAATCATTAATTTTTCTGTCATTCTTTTTAACCCTGAAGAATAGCTTAATTGGTTAATAGCTTAACTCTGTCAAACCTCTCATCTTAAAAACAGAAATTTAGTAGAAAGCCAAGTGTATGAAATACGTATTTTTTTAAAAACGTAGGGGGGAAGAAAGGCAGGCTGTGGGAGGCTAAGGCGGGACGATTCCTTGAGCCCAGGAATTCTGGACTGTAGTAAGCCATGATCACAGCCTGCCTGAGAGTGAGATCCTGTCTCTGAAAAAATTTAAAAAAAAGACAAGGTCAGGTGTGATCTGTTGAGTATAAACCATTGGCATCTTACACTGACTTAGTAAATAAAATTAAACATATAATTCACGTGGTAGTAAGAATAGTGTTAACTTCTGCAAAGACGTTTAATACCTAATCTCCAGCAGAAGGGAATTTATAGGAGTGATTAATATAAAGATCCTGAGATGGAGAGAACATTCTGAACTATCTAGACAGGACCAATGTAATCACAAAAGTCTTTATGAGAGAAATAGGAAATCAGAAAAGGAGATAACAAAGACAGAGCAGAGGTCTTAGTGATGCTGTTGCTGCCTAAAAGGGCCATAAAGCCAAGGGATAGAAGGTGCCACCCCTGAACAAAGTAAACAGATTCTTTATTGAGTCTCCAGTGGGAACGTGACCCTGCTCACACCTTGATTTTAGCACTGTGAGATGCCTGTAGGACTTCAGACCTCCAGAACTGTAAGATAATGATTTGTGTTAAGCTACTAAATTTGTGACAATTTTCACAGCAGCAATAAGAAACCAATACAGTGCTACCCAAATACTTAAGTTATATTTTGATATGTTGCACTAGCAGTAGTGTTTGAAGGGAATGAAAAATGTGTTTTACTGTAAAACACAAGTGGAGCTCAGAGATGGACTGGAGAAATGCCTATTTTTTTCTTTCAAAGGCCTCTAATCAGAGAAAAGATTAAATAGAAGTAGGATCACATTGCTAACAAGTCCTAGAATGGTTAAAAAGACCTCACTCAAACCCTTATGTACTCTGAGCTACCACACTCTCCGCATTCTTTTTTAATCTAAACCTCTAAAGTGGGTTCTCCACATTTCTTATGTACAATCGAATATGTTTATTACTTTTTAATTGACAGTCTTGCAGTTTTACCTTTACAGATAAATTTCAATTGAATTTGCACAAATAACAATAATCTCCATATTTCTAATGATTTCTTATAAGATTTCCATTTTTACTTTTTTCCCAAATTGAAACCAGGTGAGAAAATATTTTAAAACTTTAATATTTTATGAGAAACACAGAAAGGATTACTTTTGAGCCTCTCAAGTTGCAATAGGAAGATTTTCCTGTAAGAAGAAGAATATTAACATATTCTAACCATCAAAGTAAATACCTCACTGGCAACGCCAAAGAAGTCAGTTACTGAATGATTTTTAAATGAAACATTTGATGAATTTATTTTATTATATTGAACATGACTTCAAAATGTGCTATACTGCCCAACGGTTTTGTAGATGTTATAAATTCACTTTAGTTCTTTGTATTCCTAATATTAAAATCACAGACTTTGGAAGAAATAAGACTTTATATCAAAACAGCTCCCAATATTATAGTAAGCATGAGTCTAATATAAGAAAATACACAGAGTAGAAAGAACACAAAGTAGCAATGCTGCTTGAATTTGTCATCTGCATTGATTTATGGAGTTACTTGTATAAGGGTATCAACAGTCTAGCAAAAACTAAACCAAAGCAGGAAGATAAGAGTGTCAACAGCTTTCTGGCACACTTGAGTCAGGTTTTCATGCACAGCTTTAAATATGATGTACAATATTGTGAATAT
>NW_012103476.1:4850364-4854489 GCF_000951045.1 Mandrillus leucophaeus
GTCTCAAATTTTGCTGCTCCTCAGACATTCTGATGACTGGTAGTGAAATTGCCAGGAAGCACTTTATGAGCACATGTCTGATTCACTTTGAATTTATTGTTCCTGTTTTCTTTTCCTTTCTTTTTATTTCCTTATGTTTATTGCATTAGTTCTATTTTCCCTCATAACCCTCCTAGTTGAGCACGTCAAAAAGATTAAGAAAGACAGTTCATTTGTATCGTTTGCTGTTTCTATTCACTACCACACATTGCATTGAACAACATCCCATAGTTCATTTAAGAAGCCATATGAAATAAACCTGATTAAAGACTACAGAGAAAATGAAAACAGAATAGGGGCAATTTTCATTATTTTACTATTATCTTGTTTGTGATTTGTTTTCACTCTTGTTCACTAAGTGTCATGTGTACCAGTGGAAAATTATAAAGGAAACAAATAACTAATTATTAGGCAGGAAAAAAAAGACAAAAAAATTCAGTCAACTACGGGTGTTCTCTTCAAACATATTCTACTTTGCAGCAAGCTGATGTTGTCTCTTTTACATTGGGTCATACACGCCTTTTGAATTCTGTAGATTATTTATAATAACTGAATTTCCTGGGAGCACTTTAAATAAGACTCTTCAAGTTTGAGCACTTTACCCAGCAGGCTGATTTGACAGAAAGTGCCAATTACAGGTACTAGAGAAACAGATGGGAAGTATTTGCCTCAATATATAAATAAATAAACACTTTAATAATATGGGTTAAAATAGGGGAAGAGTGACAACTTTGGAATTAGTTTGAATTGTGTGCATCCTTTAAAAAAATATTACTGAAACAATACAATTAGAGCAAAAAAAAAAAAATTAAAGGATGTAGAGAGGAAGTTTGTTGTTGTTGTTTTTTGAGATGGAGTCTCTCTCACTGCGTTGCCAGACTGGACTGCAGTGGAGAAATCTCGGATCATTGCAACCTCTGCCTCCTGGGTTCAAGTACTCCAGCCTGGGTGACAGGGGAGCAAGACTCCATCAAAAAAAAAAAAAAAAAAAAAAAAGGAAGGCTGTGACGGAAGAGTAATATAAATTCTGTCACCCAGGCTGGAGTGCAATGGCACGATCTCGGCTCTCTGCAACCACCGCCTCCCGGGTTCAAGTGATTCTCCTGCCTTAGCCTCCCGAGTAGCTGGGACTACCAGTGCCCACCACCACACCTGGCTAATTTTTTGTATTTTTTTTTTTTTTTTTGAGACGAAGTCTCACTCTGTCGCCCAGGCTGGAGTGCAGTGGCCGGATCTCAGCTCACTGCAAGCTCTGCCTCCCGGGTTCCCGCCATTCTGCTGCCTCAGCCTCCCCAGTAGCTGGGACTACAGGCGCCCATCACCTTGCCCGGCTAGTTTTTTTGTATTTTTTTAGTAGAGACGGGGTTTCACCGTGTTAGCCAGGATGGTCTCGATCTCCTGACCTTGTGATCCTCCCACCTTGGCCTCCCAAAGTGCTGGGATTACAGGCATGAGCCACTATGCCCTGCCGGACAGCCTTACATTTGTTATATTTTACAATGTATGTTTAGAAAGCTAATATATTAAGACAATTTGTATTCACAGTAAAATATGGGAAAACTATAAATATTGTTTGTACCAGAGTCTCTGCTATAAGCTCAAATAAATTTAGCCTCTTTTGACAATATTGATGGGATGTAGCTGGACACAAAATAGTCTAATCTCCATCTGAATACACTTAATTGAGGAGAAAATGCAATTGTGAGTTATTCCTATTTAAGAAATAAATACTTTCTAAGAAATGAATCAATTTATAATAACAATATAGATAACAGATAGCAAAATGGTGATATTTGAATTAAGAAAACAAGGACTTGTCTAAAATACAAAATATGTTTTACAAAATTAAGATTTTTGTGTTCAAGATGACTTAATTACTAATCAGGTTAACAAAACAGTTACCTTAAATAGAAGAATCAAAAATAATATATTTTAAAGGATTATACAAAGATGTATGAGCAGTGAACAATTTTATGGAAATAATAAGAGAGGCTAAAGAATATAAGAAAACCAATAATGAAGTAATAAAAAATACTTTTTGGCCAGGTCCAGTAGCTTATGCCTATAATCCCAGCACTTTGGGAGGCTCAGGTGGGAGGATTGCTTGGAGCCCACAAGTTTGAGACCAGCCTGAGCAACATAGGGATATCCCATCTCTGCGAAACATAAAATAATCAGCTGGGTATGGTGGCAGGTGCCTATAGTCCCAGCTAGTTGGGAGGCTGAGGCAGGAGGATTGCTTGAGCCCAGGAAGTAGAGTCCACAGTGAGCTGTGAGTATAATTTTAAAGTATGTGATGAATTAGGGAAAATATTTTATACATGTTTATAGACTGCAGTGCCATTTCAAATGTTGGGGCCATAACTGCACCTGCCCCTGCTCATGGGGCTAAAATCAGCAGTCATTCAGAAAACCAAGCAAGCAAACAAACAAAAACCTCAACAATTTAGGTAAAGAAAGACATTTCACCAACTTGACAAAGAGAATTGATACTAAACTCACTGGCTTAACTCCCAGCTGTCAATCAACACCAATTTGCCAATGTGTCGGTGAACGGTTTTGTAAATGGTCCTCTGCTGCCCAGCTCACGTTCCATGGAACACACAAATTACCTTCTTTGCACCCTTCCTAAATTCAAATTCATGGACTAAAATATGTGTATATTTTCTGTTATTCAAATAGGCTAAGTTTTAAGGAGGCTTATTACTGCAGTACTGCTTTTGTAACAGAGTGCCAAGCAGCTGGGGAAACATGACACAAGAGGCATTAGTTTTGGAGAAAAGAAAAAGGCAGAAGCTGGAAGACCCTTGGGGTTAGTATTAGAAGAAGCCTAAAAGGCTTGAGAAAACTATCAGTAATGGCTTAACAGAAAGTAAAAAATGAAAATGGAATCTGGAGGAAAGGAAACACTTTGTAGGTAGTAGTTATAAATAGAAAATACAAATGTACAAAATAAATGTGGTGATCTAGCTAAGAGGATTTTCAGGAAGATTATTGAAAATAATACCTAATGTTTGACTGACTGTAAAAAAAAGTGTGAGAGGAGAAAGATCAACTAAGAAAAGTTAAAACTAATGGAGCCAGGATTTGTTGTTTTAAAAAAAATGAAACACTTTCTCATTCCAAGTCTCTCCAGAGGGAAAATTATACTTAAGAACAGCTCTTAGGCTTAAGATCAAATCCATAGGAGGTTTAAAAGAATATTTATGAATGCATCACAGCAAGCCACCTTATAAAAACCTGCAGACCAGAAAAAACAAACCAAAGATCCTCTAAGTATCTTATAGATGTATCTTGTAGGTTCACTTTCTTAAACAGTAAGTCTCAGAATCCTAACAGTCATTGGTTGCAGGGAATCCGTACAATCTTGAAGGCATGTGTGGGTTTTGCTTTTATTAAACAGAATGAATGATAAATTGATATACATAAAGGTAAGGCATTGTTTCAGCTTGGACAAAAGGAACAGAGACAATATTACTTGTAAAGAGGATATTGACATAAAATTATTAATATAACTAATTTAGATGAGAGATGTTGAGAGGTGTGATTGTTAGAGTAGGAAGATAGGCTGATGTGAGCAGGGCAGCAGAGCTCCCCCAACCCCCTTCTCCCACCATAAACGTCAGGCAACCATCAGGAGAGGGTCAGGCGTTGTTAAACTGCCTCTCTAAATAATAATTGCTCACAGCCAGCGCCAGGCAATGGCAGTCTCCCAATAGTTACATAATACTGGAGGCTGGTGATCAGCCCTTCCCAGTAAGATCTCAGGAGTCGATACGTGGGCTCAGGCATGCGCACTAAACGGCAAAATGGTGGCGTGTAAGTGGTGTATGACCTTCCTCCAGAACACTTGACTGGTAAGTGAAAAATGCTCAAATGAGCACGTGCATAACTTGAGTAAACACACTGTGTATGTGCCCCTTTGCAAATGCCAGCAGGCCACTGCACATGTGAACCCTAGCAAAATTCGAGGGAGGAGAGAGGTAATCCCCCGCCCCCAAACGTGCCAACGTAGAAAACCCGAAGTCAACAGCTGAACAGAGGATTTGGAGCTCTCAAGTTGCCCTTCTGGCCCTCTTCCAAGTG
>NW_012103476.1:4854754-4860178 GCF_000951045.1 Mandrillus leucophaeus
AAAAAAAAAAAAAAGCCTCGGCCGGGCGCGGTGGCTCATGCCTGTAATCCCAGCACTTGGGCAGGCCGAGGCAGGTGGTAAGGAGGTTCAAGACCAGCCTGGGCAACATGGTGAAACCCTGTCTCTACTAAAAACACAAGAATTAGCAGGTCATGGTGGCAGGCACCTGTAATCCCAGCTACTCGGGAGGCTAAGGCAGGAGAACTCACCTGAGCCTGGGAGGCAGAGGTTGCAGTGAGCTGAGATCACCTTACAATATTTCTGACCTTTACGTTTATCAATTTATCATTCACTGTATTTAATAAAGGCAAAACCCACACACACATGCCTTCAAGATAGTGTGGATTCCCTGCAACAATGACAGGCTTCTGAGACTTACTGTTCAACAAAGTGAACCTACAAGATACACCCATAAGATACTTAGAGGATCTTTTTTGTATGTTTGTTTTTTCCGGTCTGCTGGTTTTTATAAGGTTGCTTGCTATGATATATTCATACATATTCTTTTAAACCTCCTATGGATTTGATCTTAAGCCTAAGACCTGTTCTTTATTTAAGTATAATTCAATTTCAAAAAGAGTCAACACAGATTCTTGGCAAGTGTTTCATTAAAACACCTTGAACGCACCTGCTTTTGCCATCCTCTGGCTCATAGAATGCTCACAAAATATGTGAGCATACCTGTGCCAGGTATGAGCTGCTCCAGCCAGAATCTCAGTTTTTGTTTTGTGCAAGATTTATGCTTTGGTCTTTTTGTTCATTGTTTCATATATATTGTCAAGTCTAGGAGGAAAATCTCTACCTTCACCAATAACACCCTCATTACACTTCCCTTTGCTACTGGACTTGAATGTCTTTGTAACTCTCCTTCATGAAATCGTTCCTAAACTTTTTTTTTTTTTTTCAATTTCTCCATTAGCTTGGAGAAGGAAGAAAAAGGAAATCTCAAAACATTCTTCCCCTAAGCTTATCGATTACCTTCTTTAAATTCAACCAATTCTATTTTTCAGGGAACTTCTGCCAATGTCTCATCTTCCTTAGGCTCTTGAGTTCATTTTGAATATCAATTTACTTACTTCTAGCAAATTCTGTCTAGAGGGTCTAGAAGACTTCTGTACAATAGAACTTAGTGAAAGTTACATGTGTAATTTTAAAACTGGTAGTCACCATGTGAAAAAACTGAAAGAGAATTAAGTGAAATTAATTTTAGAAATTTGTTTTATTTAATTCATAATACCCAAAGTATTGTCTGCCCACGTATGATCAATATGAAACATTATTAATGAGATACTTTACATTCTCTTGTGTTTAATTTACACTTATAGTGTCTCTTTAGTTAGACTAGTCACATTTCAAGGGCTCTATAGCCGCAAGTGACTAGTGGCTACCATATTTCATGGGAGGTTTACAAAGACTTCCTCAGATTATGGGTTGTTGTTGGTGGGGGCAATTAATTTCTCATATTCTCAGGTTTCAGGTATCTACCGTTGATGAAAGTGTAATGCACAATTGAGGGTACAACTCAGTCATCATTTCCACTTGTTTCAAACTTCACCAACAAGAGAAACAATATTAATGCTGCCCTAAGTATACAGAGTGGATCAGATCAATCCCTATATTAACTGACTCTCCATTTGATCCTTTGAAAATGTGAAAATAATTCAGGAGCAAAATGTCCTTACTTCATGCCAAGAAGGTTACAAGTAAATAGATCCCAGCATATTTTGTATCATTTAATTATAGCAATTGATGCCTTCCTGAAGTATATCATGTTCTCTGTCAATGTATTCATGAAGCACTCCCATCTCATTTACAAACCATCCCTTGCGCAGATGGCTGAGCACATCTAATTATCTTGAATAATAATTTTAGATGTCAGAGTTTTCTGACCTTTCTAAAAATTAAGCATACTCATCTTGGTTCTCCCTATTGAAAATACTCTGAATATATAGTTATATATAGGTTTAACATAAGTTTATTTTAATTATATATTTGCTCAGTGTAAGAGGAATATTTAAGTTATATTAGTTTACTCAAATCAATTTAGTCAAAAAAACCTGGAGTGCATAAAGTCTATTAGTCAACTGTAAATATTCTGAAATATTAATGCTTTGATCATTCTTAATTTTGATGCAAAACACTATTTGTCATTTTATATGTATCATTTTCTTGTGTTCATAATGTTCTTATATTTTAAGAATATTTGTGTTTCTATTTCAGTTTTCAATCATTACTCATATCTGTTGTTACAAATATTCATAATCCTTAAGTGTCTACTAAAATCACTAAATGTTTACTTTGTACATATGAAACTTGTAAAGTGCTGCAACTAGTTACGTACCAACTAGGACTTGATTGTTACGTGATGAAAATTTAAAGAATAGATCACACAGAAATTTCTTATTTTTTAAAGATTTTCTTCAATCAATTATCTATCATCAATCCTTTCTAATTATATATAGCTGAATGTATATATACACATATAGCGGAATGTATATATAAACACATGCATGTATATATATGCATGTATATACACACACATATAATACATATAATACACATATAATGCTTTGATCACTCTATAGTTCAACCATAATAAAATTATATTTAAGAAATGTGCTACTTCATTCATCAATATTCAGTATCACATATGTGTGTATATATACATTGCACATATACATTGTATATATAATTGCATACATATACACATTGTATATGTGTGTATATATACATTGCATATACATTGCATGTATAATTGTATATATATGCATTGTATATGTGTATGTTATATGTATATAATATATAATATGTATATATACATTCAGTTATATAGAGAGAGAGTGAGAGAGAGAGAAGTATGCGAAAACATATTCATCTTTATTTGGGGTCAAGATGAGAATATTAAGTGATTTTTTGTTCATTTATATTTTACTTTTCTTAAAATAAAAAACATTAAAAATGATCTAAACTATCTCAAATAATATCTTGTGTGATACAGTATCAGTTGAGTTAACATATTCCCTATAGTTATACATTTTCTTATTCAAAATAATTTTGTGTTAAATGTACAATCCTGAAGACATAATTGATGACAAATATTATTTGCTTGTTTCCTTATGGATGTTTGGATATCTGCGTTCTGTTTGTGATATAACAGTTTTACTTGGTTCCTTGATGTCAGCCAATTCAAAAATTGAACTAACATGCAGAAAAGGTAAATTTTTATTTGATTAATCGACTTAATCGGTACATTACATTAAAAGCAGTATTAACAAAAAAATGAGGCCAATTACTTTTGAAGACCATTGTAATGAATACATAGGAATGGAAGGTAAATAAATTTCAGATTTACAGTCAGGAATTCTAGCTGATCATAAGCTGGACACAGGTGGCTGTTTTCTCAGGGGAGCATTTCATAATAGGTTTTAAATGAGGAAATGGGAGTCATCAGTTTTAGATACTTTTAAAATCTCACAAGAGTGAAAGCCTTCATACATCATAACTGAAATAATGAGAAGTGATTAATAAATGTCATTGACTTAAATGAGTTGCCAGATGTATCTGAATCTCAAGTGAGCAGGAAAAATAAAATGCAAAAAAGCCTCATAAAATGTGTCATAACAGATTCTGATAATTTATGTTAAACCACGGAGATGATTCCAATTTCCAAACATAATGTAATTTTAGTAACCTAAGTTATTTATTTGGAGAATATAATCAAATTATATGTTTTAACATTTGAAAAAATTTATTTTTCTTCTGCCCAAAAGTAAAATTAGAGAAAAAGACAACACAAATATGGATAAAATATAAAAATATATCATTTGAGTTAACAAGGAATAGAATGGATTATGTATGTATGCCATTTAAAATAAGTAGATTAAAAAATATTCCATTAAAACAGTTCATCTGTTCAGTGAGGATGTTTTTAAAATAGTAATTTGTTAGATTTTATTTTAAAAACTAAGAAGCGACTTAGTTACTAGGCTATGCCACTATGCCATGATACATGTCATTGGATAGTCAGTTAGCAAAGTTACATTTTAGAAAATCATGTTAAAATAGCAAGTTTTTCTTTTTCTATGAAAAACTTAATTTCTGGCAATAATTCTATATTTTGATCTTTCCTTATGAATATTTTTTAAATTTATAGAAATTATATAGCCCATCCATAATAAAATTATATTTAAGAAATGCGTGAATTCATTCATTTGGCAAATCAGATAAATTTTAGCCTCATGCCAAATAAACATTGAGTCTCCCCATATTCTTTAACATAAAAAAAACCACCAAAGATTTTATTTTACTTTTTATTGGTGGTGCTAATGGAGATTTTCTAACTATATCTGTATTCCACTCCTAAAGATTCTGATTTATAGGTCTAGGGGAGTGATCTGGGCATTAGAATATTTTATACGCTCTATGGCTTATTTAAAGTGCAATGAGTTTGAGATGCACTCTGTTACTTAGTATTAATCAATATCTCCTTGCTTAAAAATACTTTTATTCATTAATCACGTGTGCATATATGTATTTCTGCATATCTTTAGAATGCATCAAATACAAGGCACTGTGTTCTGTGAATAGCATAAGGTGAAATAAAATACCTTCTTCAATAATAGTTTTAAAGCTAGCAGGAATTATAAAACTCTTTGGTAATTTTATCTACTCTAACTGTTAAATATGAATAACTTTGAAATCTATTTTTTCACAACAAAACTGGCTTTTAAGATTTTATTTATGGATTAATTCATGAGTATGTAACTTGAATATTCTACCAGTGCCCTGAACTCAAAATGCCTTAAGCCAAACTGATCATCATTTTTCCTAAATTACTTATTCCTTCTGATTTCTCTATCTCTTTCAAAGGAGTGAATAAACTCTTCTTTTGCTTCTTCCTTTGTGCTGGCTGGAATATCATGATAGCTGAAGCTAGAGGAGCTGCTTTGAATGAACTGGTGTTTAACAGAAACAGTGCACCAAGAAGAAGCTGTTTTCTCTATGCTTTTCAGCAACATGCCACCTAGTTTCTCATTTTTAAAGTAAATCATGTAAAAATCCCATTTAACCTAAATTATTTGGTTTTTGTTGTCACTCTAATTTAAGCACAATCAGAACCAATATTTGTTGAGTATTTTTTGTATTTTTGGCCCAATTCTTTACCTACAGTTAATCTTCTTAATTTGCCTAGCAGCATACTGTGTGCCAAGCAAAAATTCCATGCAAATTTCTGTAACCATGGACCTTAGATCTTAGTCGAAAAAGATAGAAAATAAATAATAAAACTTATGTCAGATAATGAAACATAGAATATACCTTTTATTTGTATGACCTTATGATAGATTATATATGTGCATTTATATATCTATATCTTGTATATGCATATACAAGATATAGATATATATTTATATATTTCATCTGTTC
>NW_012103476.1:4860444-4863332 GCF_000951045.1 Mandrillus leucophaeus
CCCCAATGCAATGCTATTGGGAATTTGGCCTAATGAAATATGTCTAAGTCATAGGAGCTCCACCTTCATAAATGGATTAGTACTGCTTTTAAAAGGGTTTAAGATTTTGAGTTTAATCACTTTCTCTCATGTGTTCATTCTCTCTTGTCCTTCTTCTTTCTACCATGAGATGATGAGCAAAGAAGGCCCTCACCAAATGTAGGCCTCTTGACCTATTGCTCCCAACCTCCAGAACTGTAAGAAGTAAATCTTTGGTTTTACTTCTTTTGTTTTTTTTTTTCATGTGTGTTTTGTTTGTTTGTTTAAGACAGGGTCTCGCTTTGTTACCCAGGCTGGAGTGCAGTGGCACAAACAAGGCCCAGTATAGCCTCCAACTTTTGGGCTCAAGCGATCCTCCCACTTTATCCCCCCAAGTAGTTAGGACTACAGGCATGTACACCACACTTTGCTACTTTTTGTATTTTTTGTAAAAACTGTTTCACCATGTTGCCCAGACTAGTCTTGAACTCGTGAGCTCAAGCTATCCTTCAGTGTCTGCCTCCCAAAGTGTTGGGATTACAGGTGGGAGCCACTGCGCCCTTACCGTTTGTTTGTTTGTTTGTTTAATAAATTAACCAGTCTCAGGTATATTATCACAGCACAAAATGGGCCATGACAGAAAATTGGTACTGAGCAATGAGGGTGTTGGTATAACAAATACCTAAATATGCTGAAGTGGTATTGAAACTTCTAGCCTCTAGTGAATAGAGGCTAGAAGAATTTAGAGAAACAAGCTAGAAAAAGCCTAGACTGCCATAAATGAAACATTAAGGGCGATTCTGGTGAGAGCTCAGAAGACGAGAAAAATTGTAAGAAAATTCAGGAATTTCTTAGCTGTTAAGTGGTAATGATCAGAATGGTGATAGAAATATAGACAGGAAAGGACATTCTGAAGAGATTTCAGATGGAACCAAGGAACAAGGTATTGGAAACTGGAATAAAAGCCATTATTATATCACAACAATATAACCAGCAGAGAGAGAGAGAAAGAGAGAGGAGAAAACAACCCTGTCAAACACAAATGCAAACACACATACAAACAGTAAATCCAGATTTTGTTGAATGTAATTATGGCCTCAATTGAAGTTGAACTCAGAATCCCATGAAGACAGAAGGTTGCCTTTATGAAGTATTTGTAAATACTTGGTAAAGCTAAAATTCATGTGAGTATTTTCTCAAAAGGTGGAATTTCATCTAATAGCTATGTATTTTGGAAGACAAAAATACTAGTATCAGGATTGTCATTTTTATGTTGCCTTGTCATGAACCACAAGGGAAATTCTCTTGCTTACTACTGATTAAAATAAAAGTCCTTTAGGAATGTAAATTTCTCCAGGAGAATGCATCTGTACTTTGAGGAAAAAAGAAGTGTCTTTACATGGTATAATAATTGTTTTGTCTACAGTGGAAGTATTTTCTTTTTCCAAAGCATGTTATTTCTAACCTGGGACTGGAGAAAGGGTATCTAGATTAACTCTAACATTATCAATTTTTATATTGAATTTTTTAAAATTAAATCTGTTTTTTATCCTTCTAACTTTATTTTTAATCAACCTATCCCAGAGATCTGGTTGCGCATATATTATGGTTTGCTCCTTTTTGTCCTACAATCTTTATTTCTTACAGCTCTTTCTATAGTTTCTAAAGTGAACCGCCTTTCCCACTGGTCTTGCTGTGGGAATCCAACATCATGACAATTACAGAATGAGGATTCGATGCATACTTATTGGTGACAAAATTCAATGAGATAACATTGCCTCAACTTGTAGATAACTTAGTTTTCCTATTACATTGTTACAGCATTAATTTTGTAGATTTTACTGTGATCCTGACTTTAAATATAACTCAAATTAATAAATAGCATTTTATTCCCACTATTAACTAGGCATTAAGAATTTTTTACAGATGTTTATTTGAAACATCATCATTAATCTGTTTCTATATTTTTTTGAGAAGGAAGCCACGTTTATAAGTGCTTTGCTGCCAAAAACTATTAGAATCTGTAAAAGTTAACGTACCACGTGAATAGATTAGCTGCAAAGAGGCTGTTCTGGCACTGGAATGAGGCGTAATGACATAACTATATTTCACAAAGAAGCTGTCTATTGGGGTGTTGCCTAGGGCTTCCTTAGCATTTTCTTTGATTCAAGAACAGCTTTTTTTCCCCTCTAGAAAGCAAAAACAGACATTTCATCATAGGGCTATGGGATATCGGTTGCAATTTCCCTTTCTTAGAATTTCATTGTTGATGTTTTCATATTCACCCTTTCAATCACACACATGTGGATTTAGATGTGTAAAATATGAATAAATTACATTAAATTAAATACATAACACACACGTACATGCACACACACATCCACATATACGTACACAGGGGCATATACCTATATGTGAGATGCTTTCCAAAGACTAGCAGAACCTTTTTTTTTTTTTCAAATTATTCAGTCATGTTTCATTTTACTTTTCTATCATGAAGAAATTTGATTAACCTTGACATTGACCCTTCACATAATGAAGTTCAAGTTTTTGAACTTCAACTATAAAAACATATTTTAAGAATGAATAGCAGTGCTGACACACTCATATCTCCCCAGTGGCACCTCCTGGCTTTATTATGTGATAATTATCTGTTTCTTAGATAGACCTCACTTTCTTTAGACAGGCTAAAAGATCATTTTTATTCTCTACACTTTTCTATCATGGTAGAAATAGGCAGAATAAGGAATAAATGAACTAATGAATAAAAAAAAAGTGCATTAAGATCTCTGGTTTCATAAAATGAATCAAGCTCAGTTAGGACCAGCAAAAATGTTTTAGTTAACCAAAATAGAGCAAAAAATTATTCA
>NW_012103476.1:4863382-4866275 GCF_000951045.1 Mandrillus leucophaeus
ACATACAAACAGTAAATCCAGATTTTGTTGAATGTAATTATGGCCTCAATTGAAGTTGAACTCAGAATCCCATGAAGACAGAAGGTTGCCTTTATGAAGTATTTGTAAATACTTGGTAAAGCTAAAATTCATGTGAGTATTTTCTCAAAAGATGGAATTTCATCTAATAGCTATGTATTTTGGAAGACAAAAATACTAGTATCAGGATTGTCATTTTTATGTTGCCTTGTCATGAACCACAAGGGAAATTCTCTTACTTACTACTGATTAAAATAAAAGTCCTTTAGGAATGTAAATTTCTCCACTAGAATGCATCTGTACTTTGAGGAAAAAAGAAGTGTCTTTACATGGTATAATAATTGTTTTGTCTACAGTGGAAGTATTTTCTTTTTCCAAAGCATGTTATTTCTAACCTGGGACTGGAGAAAGGGTATCTAGATTAACTCTAACATTATCAATTTTTATATTGAATTTTTTAAAATTAAATCTGTTTTTTATCCTTCTAACTTTATTTTTAATCAACCTATCCCAGAGATCTGGTTGCGCATATATTATGGTTTGCTCCTTTTTGTCCTACAATCTTTATTTCTTACAGCTCTTTCTATAGTTTCTAAAGTGAACCGCCTTTCCCACTGGTCTTGCTGTGGGAATCCAACATCATGACAATTACAGAATGAGGATTCGATGCATACTTATTGGTGACAAAATTCAATGAGATAACATTGCCTCAACTTGTAGATAACTTAGTTTTCCTATTACATTGTTACAGCATTAATTTTGTAGATTTTACTGTGATCCTGACTTTAAATATAACTCAAATTAATAAATAGCATTTTATTCCCACTATTAACTAGGCATTAAGAATTTTTTACAGATGTTTATTTGAAACATCATCATTAATCTGTTTCTATATTTTTTTGAGAAGGAAGCCACGTTTATAAGTGCTTTGCTGCCAAAAACTATTAGAATCTGTAAAAGTTAACGTACCACGTGAATAGATTAGCTGCAAAGAGGCTGTTCTGGCACTGGAATGAGGCGTAATGACATAACTATATTTCACAAAGAAGCTGTCTATTGGGGTGTTGCCTAGGGCTTCCTTAGCATTTTCTTTGATTCAAGAACAGCTTTTTTTCCCCTCTAGAAAGCAAAAACAGACATTTCATCATAGGGCTATGGGATATCGGTTGCAATTTCCCTTTCTTAGAATTTCATTGTTGATGTTTTCATATTCACCCTTTCAATCACACACATGTGGATTTAGATGTGTAAAATATGAATAAATTACATTAAATTAAATACATAACACACACGTACATGCACACACACATCCACATATACGTACACAGGGGCATATACCTATATGTGAGATGCTTTCCAAAGACTAGCAGAACCTTTTTTTTTTTTTCAAATTATTCAGTCATGTTTCATTTTACTTTTCTATCATGAAGAAATTTGATTAACCTTGACATTGACCCTTCACATAATGAAGTTCAAGTTTTTGAACTTCAACTATAAAAACATATTTTAAGAATGAATAGCAGTGCTGACACACTCATATCTCCCCAGTGGCACCTCCTGGCTTTATTATGTGATAATTATCTGTTTCTTAGATAGACCTCACTTTCTTTAGACAGGCTAAAAGATCATTTTTATTCTCTACACTTTTCTATCATGGTAGAAATAGGCAGAATAAGGAATAAATGAACTAATGAATAAAAAAAAAGTGCATTAAGATCTCTGGTTTCATAAAATGAATCAAGCTCAGTTAGGACCAGCAAAAATGTTTTAGTTAACCAAAATAGAGCAAAAAATTATTCAATTGAGAGAGTTTTTTTAATGTGTTTTTACATTTGTTTGCATTTGGTTTGCATGCGTATGTATGTATTTGGTGTGTATACATATGTTTGGTGTGTATATATGTATTTGGTGCGTATATATGTGTTTGGTGTGTATATATGTATTTGGTGTGTATATATGTGTTTGGTGTGTATATATGTGTTTGGTGTGTTTTTAATCATTGTAGAGCACATGATGGTGGTATTCACTGACATGCGATTCACAAGAAAGATGCATAAAGTGAATGGTAAATATAATTAAGTTGTTATTCTAATGAAGAAATGTCAACATGATTTATTTCAAAGTAAAATAAACATGTTTTCAAAGAGCATACACAAATATGATAATATTATTTTTGTATCAACACATTGTTTTTCAAACAGTACATTTTTCCTGGTCATATCATAACTGACTAATATGGACCTAATCACAGATGTATTTTAGAAGGGGTAGAAATTAAAGTAAGACAGTTTCCAAAAACAAAAACAGTAAACCTCAATGATTCCTTTGTGTGTTTTCTTGTATCTGGTCCAATCAAATACAGTGTTGTTTTTCTGCTGTTCAGTCTGATTATACAGCTAACGCCCTGCCAGTAGATAAATAAAGCACTCAGTGTGCATATTTATGAGCAGATATCAAAATTATTTGCATTTTGTTTTTATAAATCTGATTCAGAAAAATATAAATTGCTAAAATAAAAAGGGCCTAGATACAGCTCTTTATTTGAAATAAAGTATTACAAGTTTTGTTTTATAGTTTTTATCTGTTTAAAAAATATTATAAAAAATAAATTCCCCAAAAAATCATTATTTTATTTCATAAGAAAAGAGTAACTGCATCATTTTTACTAATGTTCATAAATGAGATTTTAAAACCAACTAATTATCCTTCATGTAAAATATTTTCATATAAATAAAAGTTTATGTCATCAGTGCTTTGCTCCACTGAAATGGACATTTTTATATTTCTGATTTAAATTGGAAGTAATTTAAATACTGAAAAAATAAGAAAGACAAAGAAGGACAGAAAGAGACAGAGACCAGATATTCAGGAAGCA
>NW_012103476.1:4866325-4876827 GCF_000951045.1 Mandrillus leucophaeus
GTGTGCATATTTATGAGCAGATATCAAAATTATTTGCATTTTGTTTTTATAAATCTGATTCAGAAAAATATAAATTGCTAAAATAAAAAGGGCCTAGATACAGCTCTTTATTTGAAATAAAGTATTACAAGTTTTGTTTTATAGTTTTTATCTGTTTAAAAAATATTATAAAAAATAAATTCCCCCAAAAGTCATTATTTTATTTCATAAGAACAGAGTAACTGCATCATTTTTACTAATGTTCATAAATGAGATTTTAAAACCAACTAATTATCCTTCATGTAAAATACTTTCATATAAATAAAAGTTTATGTCATCAGTGCTTTGCTCCACTGAAATGGACATTTTTATATTTCTGATTTAAATTGGAAGTAATTTAAATACTGAAAAAATAAGAAAGACAAAGAAGGACAGAAAGAGACAGAGACCAGATATTCAGGAAGCAGGGAGAAAGAAAGCCACATAGATAATTAGAGATATTTCTGACTAGGCCTGCTTATCCAAATGACAAGAATGATTTCAGCAACGGAATTCGAAGTGTTGACTGACTCAACTTTATAATTCATCTATTACTCTCCTAGAGGCCATTAGACTAGCAGTAAAATGACAAAGATATTTCTGTACTGATCAGTCTTCAAATATTGTAGTGCCTGTGTTTTCTTCCCTAGGAGCTTTGTGCAAGGTTGACAGTTACAGGCATTCTCTATGGCAACCACAGACCACCTCAGTATACTGAGGAGCTCTCAAATTCCATTTTTCTTTCCTTTCAGAGTCTGTAGTAAACCTGTTCATTCTGAAGAAGAGTTCAAACAGAAAGTTAGGTCTCCATGTAAATTAAATTAAACAAATATTTAATCCTCAAAGACTTAAGAGATGTCTAGGAAGTTTCCAATTAAGCATGTTCCCAGATCATGAAGCCTCTGATGTACCTGTAATTTTTCCAGGTGCGTGATGCACCTGTCATCATGCACGTATGATTTTTCTGCTGATTCTTGCTGGAAGATGTGGATGTGTCTCACGCATGCTGCTGCTTGTATACTTGCAAAATACTGTGAATATAGAATGGATAAATTTATTCTAGAATGCAGTGTGGTCATTCCCACAGGTGATTTTACAGAAATAAAATCTACCATGATTTTCTCAGCAATGATCAAGCCAAATTCGAGGCATATAAGCAGTCTTCAACATGAAACCTCCCTAAAACATCTTAATAAATGAAAATTCAGTATTTTAAGTGATTAGATGACAAACCACTTATTCTTTCTGCAAGTTCTTTCCAGGGTGTGTATGTGTGAGGGAAAGGGAGGTCTCATTGGTATTTTCAGTTTAACAAATAGCAGTAATTATGCTGCCTAAAATTTTATTGAGAACAATGAAATAATTTTAATAGTTGAACAAGCAAGAGTTTTTAGAGAAAGGTGATCACTTTACACACAGGATTTCCTTTAATCTTTCTAACATATGAATTGGCATTTGTATCTACATTTTTGCATAATTTTATTTTCACCTAAAAATGTAGATTGTTATCGACATTTTCACATAGCATTATGTTAATTCATATGGAAATTGAAATCTGGGAGTTTTAACTTATTGTTTCTGTTTTCATTATATTTCAAAATATACAAAATTTTGATTCATTGGTGCTTTGCCACTTTCATTAATCATTTCCTCTGGTACAAGAAAAAAACTTAGTAGGTAAAGGTGAGACAAACAGCAATAAAAATACAGGTTAAGAATAATTAAGAGTTGCCTAAGATCATCCAGTAACTAAGTAGCTTGCTGGGTTTCTGAAACTAGACAAGCAGGCTTACATGCTAACACACATAAATTCTACATCATATTGTTGCTAGCAAAATAAAAACTGAGTAGATACAATGTTTATTTTATTTTAGGGCATATCTGCCATATTGCATATATTAAAATGTTACCTGGTGAAACTCCGTCTCTACTAAAATTACAAAAATCAGCTGGTTACGGCGGTGCATGCCTATAGTCACAGCTGCTCGGGAGGCTGAGGCAGAAGAATCACTTGAACCTGGGAGGTGGAGGTAGCAGTGACCCGAGATCATCCCATTGCACTCCAGCCTGGGTGACAGAGTGAGACCCTGTCTCAGGGAAAAAAAAAAAAACCTATAGTCCTCGTGTTCTACTTAAATCTGTATATTTGTTCATTATACATATCTGTTACCTTGTATCCTCTAACCTACATCTCCCTATTTCCCACCCTGCTCACCCACTCCTGGTAACCAATTTTATTCTCTATCTCTGTAGATTTGGCTTTTTTTTTAAGATTCCACGTATAAATGAGAGCATACAGTATTTTTCTTTCTGCGTTTGGCCTGTTTGGTTCATCATCGTTGGGGCAAATGGCAGGATCTTTTTTTTTTATTCATTGTATTCCATTGTATCTGTATAGCAAAATGTTTTTATCAATTCATCCATCTAGAGACTCTTCCTTTGTTTTTGTGTGTTGGCTATTATTGTAAGTAATGATGCAATGGGCACGAGATTGCAGAAATCTTTATGAAAATTAAATTAATTTTTTTTTGATATAGCCCCAGAAGAGGGACTACTTGGTCACATGTTAGTTCTATTTTTAATATCTTCAAGAACATCCGTACTGTTTTCCATAATGGTGGCACCAATCTACATTCTCATTAAAAGTGCATGAGTCCCTTTTCTCCACACCATGAGAAACAATTTGTTATATTTTGACTTTTTGATAATATTCATCCTAACAGGTGTGAGGTAGTATTCCACAGTAGTTTGATTTGCATTTCTCTGGTGATTAATGATATTGAATACCTTTTCATACACTGGTTGAATTCTTTTTATGTTTCTTTGGAGAAATGTTTATTACAGTCTTTTGCCTATTTTTTAAGTGCATAATTTGTTTTTTCACTGTTGTAATGTATGAGTCATTTATATATTTAGGATGTTAACCTCTTAGCATATATATGGTTTGCAAATATTTTTTCCAAATCCATAGGCTGAAGTTTCATTTTGATGATAGTTTCCTTTGGTGTGTAGAAACTTTTTAGTTTGATTTAGTAGTCCCATGTATTTATGTTTGCTTTTTTAGTCTTTCCTTTTGGTGTGATATTAAAAAGAAATCCTTGTCAAGACTAATATCCAGGACCTTTTCTTCTATGTTCTCGTCTCGTAGTTTTATAGTTTCAGGTCTTATATTGAAATATTTTATCCAGGTCCAGTGGCATATTCAGTTGCTATACTAGGAAATTAGTCATTTGAACCCACTTACTTTTATGTATAAAAGTTGTTCATAAGTAAAGTTTCTACCCCATTATTCTATCTTATAAAAATGTAATAATTGAAGTTTATTTTAAATGTGACTTAATCAATCTTGTTGCACAAATTATTATACATTGCTATTTGATGAATAACAAGAAAAAGGAGTTTAAATATAGATAAACAACAAACAACAAAGAGTCTTTACTAAATAGCATATAAAACCTCAACTGCTGTATGCACACAAGTATGTAAATACATATTTACAAGCACTGTAAACTCATTTTAGAAATATAATTTCAATGTAACATAAAACCAAGTAAAAACAGATTAATATTATAGGAAGACTGAGCATCATAGACAAGAACTCAATCCTAGATTACTTGAAAAATGTAGTAATATAAAAACAGTTGTATGATCTACAGAATGGTAGTTTGCCAATTGCTATTGTATCTTCTAGAAATATTTGCTCTGATTGTATAGCAGCTTGTTTAAATCCAAGTATCCAGTGGTACTCAATTAGTGACTTTCAAACTCCTTGTATATTACCCACTTTCACCAAAAATGACCCATGTTTCATCAAGAAAATTATTCTCTAGTATTAGGTCCTCAGGTACTGGGTTTGCTTTATGAATATGGATCAAAGTATTACATATTATTCATGATGAATTGGTTTTGTTTGTTTGGCAAGTTAAATAATCAGAGAAACAAATGGCAGCATTCTTGCTTCCCAATCGTTGTAAAATTTATCCAATAAGACAAGAACATAGTGGCCTTGCCTGTAAACTTCAATTATCAGTACACTAACATTGGACCAACCCCCAGAGAGACCAAATGTTTTACACTCTGACACGTACTCCTCTTCTGACAATCAGTTTTGGCTGACATAATGGAATACAGTTAATCCTTGAACACGTGGAGCCACAGCAGTTAACTTGCTCAATCTTGCCTGTAACAATTCAATTAGCAAGTCCCTGTGGACACTCTGTACCTCAGAAGAATTATCCAGGGATATTTTTACTATGCCTGTTTTCTAATCACATTGGCAAATCTAACTGTTTGTACAAGAGAGTATCATTGCCCTTGCCGAGAAGAAAGGTCAAATTTATTAACAATCCCATATGTCTACATTCATAAATTGTTACTTCATGTATGTGATGGTGATTATGGTTAAGCAAAGGCTTTAAATCTTTGCTAGAGAGTAATAGTCAAGATCGTATTCTTTTTGTCTACTCATCCCAGAATGAATCTGGCAGAAATTGCAAACAATTACCAGGTCAGAAATGAGCCAGATTGATAAATTAAGAAACCAGGGTCCACAGGAAGGTTAATATGAACATAATTATTCACAGAAGTGTAAGGTAACAAGTCAGTGAGTCAATGACTCACTGTGCTCTAAGCACATGAAAGCAGATACACAAAATGGAGGGATATTTTAAAAACAATGCGGATCCCAGTAATACAGTTCAAAGCCTACAAAACTGTATATAAGAAAAGGCAATTTATCTGCAGCATTTTTTTTATTTGTTGACTAAACCCTATTGCAGAAATTAAAATAGATCTGTTTAATTTGTATTGTCGCAGTAAGAAAATAAATAACAACACTAGAGACTAGTATTATTGGGTATATATTGTTCATTAGCACAAGAAAGAGTAATTATTTCAAACAAAATTGATCCATTTCACACATTTTTATTTTTTAATAGAAAGAGTGACTTAAGTTTCTGTTATCAGTTTAGTATCCCACAATATTTCTGACTTTTAATTATGTGTGTTCTTGTCACCCATTTATTTGTCTTTCCCATATGTCTCCATGTGCAAAACATGTCTGGAGGGAAAGAAACCGACACAATCAGAGTGGAGCTCCAAGAAAATAGCAACGTTTCTTTTATTCTGGTACTATTAAGTCCTTAATTGCTAATTTCACCACCTTTAAAAAGCAAATATATTATCTGATGAATAACCTCTTAATAGGTATAAACAGCCAGATTTCTAACTGTCCTGTATTTCAAAATTTACGTCAAATATGTTCCCCAAATTCTTCATTTAGAGAACAAACTCAAGCATCATTTATACCTCTAAGTTAAGAGAAGAAATTAGAAATAGTATGACTTATATTATGTGGCTAAATTATTTTGGAGTGGAAATTACTTTAGGCTCTAATTTTTTCTAATCAGACCAGTGCTTTGGTATAGCACTCCATGCCATGTAATTTTATTTCTTAGTATTTTAAGATTCCATTGTTCTCTGACTTTGTTTATCAAAAGAAATGTCTACCTTTCCCAAACTCTTACAGAATGATAAGAGGATACTCCTCATTTTGAACATTTTCTCCTGAGTCATAGGTCCTGCTTGACATTCTCCAAGGATCAGGTGAAAATCCTCTGTTTACATGTGTATGTGTGCTGTGTGTATGGCGTTGGAGGTGGGTAAGATGAACAGAGAGAGTGGGAGAGAGATAAATCTTCTCTAAGCATCTTTATCTGCAAATACTTATTCTTCTAAACCCTTTGTCACTTTCACTGCTTATTAAGCTTCATAGCACATAAAATTTCAAGCTGGCTCTGTGGGTGTGTGTGTGTGTATTAGTGTGTATGTGTATATCTAATTCACTTTCTACATATATTTTGTTATTACCACCAAATTCAACTTTTAACTTTTCTTATATACTTAGGTTGTTCGAACAGCAGTTACCACAATGGGATTTTTATCCTAGGTGCTTGGTAAATATGACTCAATTGAGTAATTTTTAGGAATGCCAGTTTTTCTGTCTGACTGTCACAACCCCCTGCTCTCATTTTTTCCATTTATGAAAGGAGATATTTAAGTAAGTGTCTTGTCAGTCCTGCCATACTGGTAGCAGAGGACCCCGTAACATCAGCTGCACTATTCAGAGCACTCAGGCATTATTTTCAAATACCATCATAAAATATGCATTCATGCTCCAGGTTGTCAAGATAAGTAGTGGGATTGGAGACTTATATGGATAACAGAGTTTGAGGGATTGGGACAAGTTCCCTGAGGAAGAATAAAGCTGAAAGTTATAGTTAGTCACAGATGAAAATGAAAGTCCTTAGCGTTAACATTTCTAAAATCAAATATTTGCATCGCTGGTACTTTGGGCCTGTGAGTTTTCACATAATTTTTGTTTAGTAAGTGAATTAGAGATTAGGTTAGTTATTACTAACCAAATCATTAGTTATTACTAATCTAATAATTATTACTACATAAAGTTTATGCACTAATTTGAGGACACATTTCTAGTACAGCTTTTTAAGAAACATTTTACCACTTTATCTCCAAAGGATTTTAGACTTATAGCAAAGTTGTAATAACATTACAGAAAGTGCTTGAATAGCATTCATCCCTCTTCCTGTCATGTTAATATCACATGTAAGAATTGTAAACCTAAGAAATGAGCAGTGGTACAATACCATCCTCTAAACCACAAACTTATATTTGAATTCCATTATGATTTTCACTAATATGGTTTTCTGACCCAGAATTTAATCCAGGATCACACAATACATTTAACGGTAATATCTCTCATTTTCTTCAACTTGTGGTAGTTTTTCGGTTCTTTTTTTTTTTTTTCCATTACTTTGACACATTTAAAAAATACTGATCAGGTAAGTTTGGAATGTCTCTCATTTTGTATTTGTCTGATATTTTATTATCATTAGTTTGAGGTTATTCATTTTTGGCAAATAATGTTTTTCTTCTCTTCTTAGTGTATCATATCAGAAGATACCTGATTTTGACATATCTTATCCGTGGTAACCCATATTGCTTGGTTAAGATAGTGACTGCTAGATTTCTTCATGATAAATATATTATTCTGACTTTTGTACTTTGAGAGTATGCAACATTCTATTCTTAAAGTTTTACCCACTGATTTTAGATCTATTGCTACATTTTGACTTATAACAATTATGACTGTTGATGTTCACCAGTGGTGATTCCATTTTTCCCTAATCTCTTCTACATTGATTAGCTGAAATTCTTCTGTAAAACAAAGAAAGACAAAAAAACTTATTTATACCTATATTTGTCTGTTCTCATGCTGCTAATAAGAGACTAGGTGATTTGTAAAGAAAAGAGGCTTAATTGATTCACACTTCCACATGGCATGGGAGGCCTCACAATCATGGAACAACAAGAAATATCTTACATGGCGGCAGACAAGAGAGAGCTTGTGTATGGGAACTCCCATTTATAAAACCATCAGATCTCATGAGACTTATTTATTACCACAAGAACAATATGGGGGAAAGTGCCCCCATGATTCAGTTGTCTCCACCTGGCCCCACCCTTGACACTTGGGGATTATTACAATTTAAAGTGAGAGTTGGGTGGGGACACTGCCAAACCATGTCAATTCCCATTCAGTTATTTATTCCAGAAAATAAACTCTGACCTCTGTTTTGATGTATATCACTGACTTCTTTTTGAGCCTCACCTCCCTTCTCCTGTGGTTTCACATATAGACAGGCAGATAGGAAGGAACATGAGCTCGCACTTCCTGGAAATTCAAATCTTCTCTGTGGGAACTTTTTCTCAGTCTCACACCTTAGTATCATAATGACATAAGAGAGGCTAACTTTAATACCCATAAAATCTTAACACACATATTACAAAGCTGAAAACATGTTAGAGAAACACCATATTGTAGTAGCCCGTCCATTTTTCTTGATTCAATTGTTATATATTTATTTCATAAAATGTAGTGTATTTATTTCTTCTCTTAATAGTTTTTATTTTTAATTATTATGGATACATAATAGTTGTACATATTTATAGGGCATATGAAATATTTTGATTAGATACCCACTGAGAATTTTATTTGAATTTTTAAGCCCCATTACTTACACATACAGAAGATCTTCCAATAATGTGGTTTCATTCAACATTGTTTAATTATAACATTGATAAGAAAAAACTTGATTCCTGATGGCTAAGGCCTCTATCTGTGTAGAGTTTTCGTGTTCTCTTTATGTCTGTGTAAGTTTTCTCTGGATTCTCCCGTTTCCTCCTACATCAAAAAAGATGTGCTCTTTAGGCAAATTAGTTTGTTTAAATTTTCCCCCTCTGAGTGTGTGAGTGGGTGTGTGAGTGTGCCCGGAATTGGAATGGCCAGCGTTGGTTCCTGCGTTGTTCCCAGAGCAGTCATGATAGGCTCCAGCAATTTGTCACCCTAAACTGGAATAATCATATGAAAAAAGAATAGAATGGATGAATACAATTTATTTCCAAATAAGAATTTTTCAGGCATACAATATGTGATGGTTAATATGAGTGTCAACCTGATTGGATTGAGGATGCAAAATATTGATCCTGAGTATATCTTGAGGGTGTTGCCAAAGGAGATTAACATTTGAGTTCACAGGCTGGGAAAGGCAGATTCACCCTTAATCTGGGTGGACAAAATCTAATCAGCTGCCCTGTGCAGGCAGAATAAAAAGAAGAATGTGAAAATAGTAGACTGGCTGAGCTTCCCAACCTACATCTTTCTACTGTGCTGGATGTTTCCTGCCCTCAAACATCAGACTCCAAGTTCTTCAGCTTTGGGACTTGAAGTGGCTTCTTGCAGTTGGCCTATTATGGGACCTTGTGATCATGTGAGTTAATACTCTTTAATAAACTCCACTTTATATATATATATATATCCTATTAGTTCTGTTCCTCTAGAGAACCCTGACTAATACACAATACTTATACAAATACATAATAAGCAATGTGATATAAAAGCTCTCCACAAGCCCACTATATTTGTCCCTGTTTTTGAACTGCCCGGTGATAGGAGGTGTTCCTTATGATTTTCCTTAGCAAATATTTATTCCTTGATCTAACTGATAGTCACTACAACCATCATCACTCACTTATTCACCAAAAATTTGGTAAATAATAGCAACTAAAGAAAAAAAACAAGCTTTTCATAATTTGTAAAACCATTTCATAATTTGTAAAAACGTATAAAAATTCCTTTTCATTATAACATAACTTTTTCTAAATTGAAGATGACTTGGACACTTATTATCTATTATTTAATTTATCACAACTTAAGATTTAAAATTCTATAAAGATTATATTTATAAGCATTTATTCCATTTACACTTCCCTACTTTATTTTCAATAATTTCCTTACATTAGTTATGAAAACTGTGATATTAGACAAACGTAGTCATCATTTCAAATTTTCCTTAACAGTTTTTATAGCCAGTGAATATCAGGTGTTTACCTACATGAGAAAATTAAAGTAAAATATGTGGGTATTTTGCTAGTAACTCAGAAATACAGCTGTTGTTTTTATTAAATCAACAATAATACATAAATTGTGTTTATCAAAAATTACACTAACAAAATTTATTTTGTTTGGGACTGGGTTTATAGTTTTAGGTATTTTGTGCCAAATCCTGACATCTCAAAATATTTATCAGAGACATATATAAAACTGTCTGACCAGTAAACACAGGAAAAATGTATGCTGACAAGCTTGAAGACACTATTTTATTTTACCAATAATTTTATAACCAAATTATTTATTAATTACTTAAGTCATGAGAACTAGGAAACTATTTAGGCTTATTTATGAGTACTCATTTAAGTAAGATAAGTTTGGCTGTGTTCCCACCCAACCCTCCTCTTGAATTCTCATATGTTATAGGACGGGTTCAGTGGGAGGTAACTGAATCATGGGAGCAGGTCTTTCCTGTGCTGTTCTTATGATAGTAAAAAAGTCTCATGGGATCTGATGGCTGTAAAAAGGGGAGTTTCCCTGAACAAGCTCTCTTCTCTTGTCTGCCACTATGTAAGACGTGCCTTTAACCTTCCACCATTATTATGAGGCATTCCCAGCTATGTGGAACTGTGGGTCCATTAAACTTCTTGGTAAATTGTCCAGTCTCAGGTATATTTTTATCAGCAGTGTGAAAATGGACTAATACAATGTATAAGTCAATTTGATACCATGTAAAAACAACATATAACACAATATATGTACATGTATGTAAACATATAAACACATATGAACTCACACTCAAAGACCTAATAGTTTTCACTTTAGAGCTTCAGACCTAAAATAGTAATATAAATTCGTTTTTATAAATAATGGATCCAAATTATGTCTGATAAAATTGAGAACTGTTCATGTGGCTAAACTCTTGCTAAGATGGAAAATATATTGAATGCCATGAACCAAAATTTTGGCTAAAGCTGTTCCCACAAAAATTTGATTTTTAAAACCTCTTTAACCT
>NW_012103476.1:4876877-4890462 GCF_000951045.1 Mandrillus leucophaeus
GCTGACAAGCTTGAAGACACTATTTTATTTTACCAATAATTTTATAACCAAATTATTTATTAATTACTTAAGTCATGAGAACTAGGAAACTATTTGGGCTTATTTATGAGTACTCATTTAAGTAAGATATGGTTTGGCTGTGTTCCCACCCAAACCTCCTCTTGAATTTTCATATGTTATAGGATGGGTTCAGTGGGAGGTAACTGAATCATGGGAGCAGGTCTTTCCTGTGCTGTTCTTATGATAGTAAAAACGTCTCATGGGATCTGATGGTTTTAAAAAGGGGAGTTTCCCTGAACAAGCTCTCTTCTCTTGCCTGCCACCATGTAAGACGTGCCTTTAACCTTCCACCATTATTATGAGGCATTCCCAGCTATGTGGAACTGTAGGTCCATTAAACCTCTTGGTAAATTGTCCAGTCTCAGGTGTATTTTTATCAGCAGTGTGAAAATGGACTAATACAATGTATAAATCAATTTGATACCATGTACAACATATAATACAATGTATGTATATGTATGTAAACATATAAACACATATGCACTCACACTCAAAGACCTAATAGTTTTCACTTTAGAGCTTCAGACTTAAAATAGTAATATAAATTCATTTTTATAAATAATGAATCCAAATTATGTCTGATAAAATTGAGAACTATTCATGTGGCTAAACTCTTCTTGCTAAGATGGAAAATATATTGAATGCCATGAACCAAAATTTTGGCTAAAGCTGTTCCCACAAAAATTTGATTTTTAAAACCTCTTTAACCTTTTTTTAATTCATCAAATGAGCTTATGTTTAAATTTTTAATGTTTACATTGTAGCTACAGCTGGCTGAACTGTATAAAAAACACAAAATCTCCAAAGAGCCTTGAATTAGTGTTACCATAAACATTGAGTTTTAACTCAACACCATTAGAAAAGTGAATAGATTCAAAGGAAGCAGAAAAACATAGCTAGACAGATGACTTGGCTGACTCTACATATTAGCTCTATAGCTGCAGGTTGGTCATTGAAACTCTAAGTCTTTCTTGATGTAATTTGACCATCGGTTTAAGATGTGCATAAGAACAGACCATAATATGTAGGTTTCTGGAAGTCTAGCCAACCCAGCATGTTTTAATGTTTTAGAATTCAATTTTTTGTCATTTTAGTATTAAGTGACATTTAGTATTAAATGTCATTTAGTATTAAATCTCTTGTAGTAAACCCTTCCATCTTGGGAGGTACTTGCAAGTATAGGCTATGTGTGAGTTACACATGAAGCCTGCAAGAGTGTTGACTATTTATTTCCCATTGTGAAATGTCAGTGAAGCGAGAATACCAGTGAGAAATGTAGTGGATCAAGTGTCCTCTTTTGAGTGTTACCGATGACTATCACTCCCATTACATGTTTCAGCTTCTCCACCTGGTTGCCTAAGGCAATCATGGGGACTCAAAGAACTGAGTGACTGACCCTGACATGTGTGTCCATGGAAGAACCAATTCTTCATTACTTATGACAAGGAATTTTCTATAGGACCACTGCACATCATAAAGATTGTACCTCTGACACTTCCACAAGACCTCTGATCACCAGAAATGCCAAATCAGAATCCGGCTGAAAGGATTCTGAGGGTCTCTCGTCTGCAGAGTTAACACAGGTCAAACCCACATAAATTATTAATAATTTCTGTCCTCCTGAGCCTTATTTACAGAGTCAGATTGAAAGGGAAAACACCAATACAGCCTAGCCAATCTGACAGCCTCTCATATTTATTCTTCCTACTATCTATCAACTAGGAGACTGTTTCTTCTTGAGAAATAAAAAAAATCTTGAGAAAGACCTTATTCCTTGTCAAGGAGTAAGAGCAACTAGCTGAATAAAACTCAAGTTTGTTAACTAAATGGGAATTCTGAGATGCAGGAGAGACACATCCAGTTGTCTGTAACTGTGAAGGAGCCAGAAGGAATTAAAGGGCAGGGACCAAGTGCTGGTACCAAGATGCCAGGTCCCTGCAGTGTTTCAGATGACCCTGAATAGTCTGCTCTGAGTCACTTTGTGGTTGTCATGATTGTTGATTAAAAGAAAAAAAAAATAAGGTTTTAAAGAATTAAAGTTAGTTTTATTCCGAAGTCTTACTCAGGACTATAGACTGAATTAGCCTCTAAAAGAGCAGCCCTTTAGAAAGGTTCTATTGGACAGTTCTAGCACAATATTTCAGCCCTGTTTGCATACAGGTGGCAGAAATTTTAGAAATTTTATTAGAATTGGTCAGGAAAAGTGAACAGATACTTTGTGCAAAACCACACTCAACTTTCTCAGATATTCCATTAAAGTAAATAACATCAAAGTTTTGGTGTAGGAGTAGGAGTAGATCTGGTATAGATTACAGAAACATAATCACTAACATCATCAGATGTTATCTCCTGTATAGGAAAAAGCAAAGACTAGGTCATTTGCTGTTTAAGAAATATAATGACTCAAATAAGGAATGTGGGAGAGTATGTCTTCTATCCAGTTTTGTCTTCAAAGCATCTTTTTGGAAAGCTGCACATTGTCAGAGAGTGAAGGGTTGTGAAAGTATGTTAACAAGCAGAAACCAGCATTGTTACTTTGTCTCACAATAATTATCCTGCTTGTTTTTATTAATCTTTCTTAAATATGTATAGCTCACATTTATTTTAATGTTTAATTTTAGAAGTGTTTGGGGTCTCTATTTCAAAGATTAGTAATTTTACTTTTTTTTTTTTTTTTAACAAGACATATGCTATAGGAATTTACCTCTTGTTTTTATCAATTCGTCTGTGGTAACATTTGTTTTCTCACACATCATTTCACTTAAAAGTCAAAGTTTCCAAGAACCTATCAAAGACAGTAAATGAGGACTTCCTGTATCTTGCCAATTTTTGTTAGATTACTAGTTAATTTCAGGGCAAGCAAGGAAGAAACACTATATTTTATTTACATATCTATTAATTTATATTATTTCTTTCAAATATGAATCAAAGTAATAGAATAAATGCCTGAATTGAAAAGATTTCATAGATTTCAAAGTGTCTTTTTACTTTTCCTAACCAATTCTTATAAATTACTAAAAGAAAACTTTTTTGTGAAAGTAGGGGAATGATTTCAACTTGACTATGCTTTTTTATTCTCAAAGTGACTGGTTAAACTACAAGATATGTTGTGGAAGTTGCCTAAATCCTACTAAGCAAATGACAGCAATGGTCAAGAATTGGTTTGGGATTTATGAAAGTTTATAAATAATATCACTTTTATTACCTATTATAATTGTTAAAAACTAGAAATGCACTCTGTTATTTGAATTGCAGGAGACGAATAAAAGCAAAGTGAAAATAAAACAATTAACTTTGTTAATTATTTATATGTATAATCACTCTAAATTGTATATTTGATAACATCATGGCAACTTGCCTCAAAGAATAGCTAAATCTTAATCTTTAATATTGGCTCCTTTGGTAAAAAGTAACTTTTTAAATGCTTTCCATAATGATAATAGGATTATATTTTCCAACTTTTAATTCTTTATAAGTGACATTTTTGTGATGATTTAAGTTGTTTTAATTTACTTTGCAAATTGATAATAATTAAAACATTCATGCTTCTAAGTAGGAAAGTGTATTTTGATTAATTAAGGGCCAGTGCTTGAAGAATATGTTTGCTGTTGATGCTGTGAGTTGTTCTGTATGAGCAGTTAATACCATAAGAAATGTAAGATAACATAGCTATCATTTTATTGATGTTCAAGAACTGACAAAAATATGCTAATAATTAAGAGTCAAAGAATTATGGTCCAAATATTTCTGATGCTGATAGCATATGCTGTAATCTGTAAAGAAAAAGATAAATAAACTTAGATGAAACAATTTTGTGTGGTATTTGCTTTCTATTAAAATTCTTCTTCAGGGCTAATTTGCAATATTTTATTCCTGACTGGCTAACGGTGTAATTAATGATTTGCTAAAGCATATTTTACATGTATAAATAACACAAGTACCTGAACTATTCTACAATGAGCTATTTGGATGTTGTGATGTAAAGTAGTTTCCTAGTTTCTTGGCCATATACCTCTGAAATTAAAGTGGATTTCTTTTGTTTACAAATATACAATAAAATAATAAAGAGATATATCCATGACTGGATCTCAAGATGCCAGAAAATAAAAAACTAAAACCTTCTGTTAAAAGACAATTAATTATATTTATGTTATAGTTATTGGCCATTTTATTTAGGTTAAAAGTATTACAAACACATAGTTCTTTTTTCTTGTTTTACTCTTGCTTTGAGATAAAGCACGATATAGAGATTTGCTATCAAATTTTATCTTTTAATAGAACAGATTTGTCTCACTAAAATGACAATTTTAATGTAGTATCTGAAAGACTAGTATTTGTCAAAAACACTGTATTTAGCTCTATTTATGAGGAATGCCTGATGCTTTCAGCAGCTTTACCCAGCCTGAGATCCCCAGTTACCGAGCTTCTCCCAACCTGAGCTCCCAGTTAGTTGGGACAGAGACAGTCCTTCAGGCAGCTCCAGACCCTTTACAAAATTGTAAATACTGTCTGTTCTTCTCCTTCCAGTTCGGTTCAAGGGAGATAAGTGACAATCGGGCCTACATGCCACCTTCTTCCAACCAAGACCAAAATAACCCAGAACTGGAGAGAAAGTGGAAGAAGAGGAAGCAAAAATGCCACAAAAGTGAGTTTTCCTTGTTTGTTCATTTACTTGAAGCTGTAAACTTTTTACCATTTTCCACTGCTTCTATATAGTTATTTTATTCATTTGCAAACTTTTAAAAAATATTTCTGTGCGGAACCAAAACTTGAGCTTCCTGGTTTACCACCTTGCTAATTTTACAGGCTGATGTTACTTGTTAAGGATGTTTCTGTTTGTGTTCAGGAGATATATGTGGATAAGAGAGACAAGGTGTGTAGTTTTCGATATTTTAAGAAATTTTTTTCTTGTGATTGTTTACTAAATCTGGGTAATGAGATAATGGTGGCCTCAGAGAATGAGTTAGAAAATACTTTTAATACTTCTATTTTGGGGAAGAGAATATAGAGAATTGGTATTACTTCTTTCTTAAATGCTTGGTTGAATTTGTTGGTGAGTAATCTGTAATTAAGTATGTTCTTTTTGGAAGATTACTAATTAGTTGTTAAATTCCTTTATAGAGGAATACTACCCAGATTATCTATTTCTTTTTGTATAAGCTTTGGTGTTTTTTTGGTCTTTCCAGCAATTTTAAAATTTTGACTTTGTCAAACTGTGGCCATAAAATTATTTGTAATAGTCAGTTGTGATTATCTTTATGGTATCAACTGTAATGACTTCTTTTTCATTTCTCATCTTGGTAATTTGTGTTTTTGCTCTTTGTTTTTTTTTCCTTTTGCCGTGTTAGAGTTTGATCAATCTTTTAGATATATTTAGTGAACGGTTTTTGGTTTAGTTTATTTTCTATATCATTGTCCTTTCTAAAGTTGTTGATTGCATTTGTCTGTTATTACACTGCTACAAAAAACTAACTGAGGCTGGGTAATTTATGAAGAAACGAGGTTTAATTGACTCACAGTTCCATGTGCTGTACAGGACACATGGCTGCTGAGGTCTCAGGAGGCTTTCAATCATGGCAGAAAGTCAAAGGGAAAGCAAGCATATCTTCACATGGTGGTAGGAGAGAGAGAGAAGGGGGAAGTGCTAACACTTTTAAAAATCAAATCTCGTAAGAACTCACTCACTATCATGGGAACAGCAAGAGGGAAGTGCACACCCATGATCCCATCACCTCCCACCAGGTCCTTTTCCCAACATTGGGAATTATAATTTGACATGAGATTTGGGTGGAGACATAGAGCAAAACTGTACCATTAATGTGTTTTCTACTTTTTCTTATTTCTTTGTCTTGACTTGTTTAGGCTTAAATTGCTCTTCTTTATATGCTTTCTATGGTGGTGGCTTGGTTTATTGATTTTAATACTTTTTTTCTAATATTGCATTTAATGTTCTATACTCTAAGCACTGCTTGTCTAACATATTACATATTTTGATAATTATATTTTCATTTTGAGTTAGTTTAATACTTCTTTCCCTCAAGACTTTCCATCTGACCTATGCGTTATTTAGATATGTGTTATTCAATATCTTAGTGTTTGTGTATTTTTCTTGTATGTTCTTATTATTGACTACTAATTCAATTAAATTATTTTCAGAGAGCATATTTTAATATAATTTCTGTTATTTTATATTTGTTAGAGTTTGCTTGATGACTTAAGATAGTCTGTATTGATGAATATCCATGCACGCTTGAAAATATTCGTTCCTACTGTTGGTAGGTGGAATAAATGTTCATCATACAATTTTGCTTTTGGTATTCAGTTCTTCCACAATCTTGCTAATTTTTGCTAGTGAACTGACAGAGAGGTTTTGAAGTTTCAAAAGGTAACAGTAAATTTGTCTACTTCTTTCAGTTCAATCAGGTTTTCTTCATGTGTTTTGCAGCCATTGTTTGGTGCATGCACATGTAATTTTGTTATACCTTCTTGATGAGTTGATATTTTTATTTTTATATGATGTCCCTCTTTGCCTCTGGTAATTTTGTTTGGGTCTTTAATCTACATTGCCAGATATTGAAATAGCCACTCTAGATTTCTTTTGATTAGTTTTATATGACAATGTTTTTCATCTTTTTACCATTAACCAACATACATAATTATATTTTATGTGAGTTCTGGTAGACATAATATTTCTCTATCTTTTATTTAAGGATTGTAGACTATATTTAACGTAATAATTAATTTACATTAACTTACGCTAACATATTGCATCATTATCGGTAAGTATTTGTTCCTTCTGTTTTTGCTTCCTCCTTTTTATCTTCCTATGGGTTGTATAAACATTTTTGATAATCTAATGTTAATCTGTAGTTTATTATATTGAAAATGTCTCTGTATATTTTTCATTGATGGCTCTAGGGAAAGCAATACATTTATAGAATATATTAGAATCTACTATTATCAACATTTTATCTCTTCAAGAGAAATACAAATTAAGCTCCAATTTGTATTTGTTAGATAGCTGTCTTAAATACCATCAGAAAATACTGTTCCATTAAATTTACACATTTCTGCAATTTGGCTTTTTGGGCAAAATAAATTGAGATGCTAAAGAAGGTTTATTTTCTTTCACTCTGCTCAGGATGGTATCACCTGTATCATTTCTACATAAACTCTCAGACTTACAATTTCAGAGTTCTTATGTCACAAAATATATCCCCTTTGTACATGAGGTGTAAGTCTCCAGCTCTCACCACATTGCCCCCAAGGAGAGAATAACTGTGTGTGATAAACTGATGTGATCATTTCTAAAATAATCATTCTGATCTTTTCTCTAGAAATCTCATAATTGAATTCAATATAATATCAAAATTATCAATATTAAAAATATTAAATATTAACTCTAACAGATATTGGCAACCATCTCAATGTTAAAATTTTTGCTTTTGACAGTCAAACACAATCTTAAAATCTGAATAAGAGAATAATAATGTATTTGTATTTACCCATATAGTTACTCTTTCTGTTCTCTCTTCATTTATAATTCTCCAATATATATTTTAATATATTTGCCCTTTAATGTATATATTTTTTCTTCCCTTAATATATACTTTTTTCTTTCCCTAGAACTCCCTTTAGCCAAGTTTCAGCATATGGGCTTGTGGCAAATCTTTTTAGCTTTGGATCACAGGAGACCATCTTTATTTAATCATAATTACTGAAGATTGTTCTTTCTGGATATAGAATTTCATGTTGATAACACTTTATTTCAGTACTGAAAAATGTTATGTCAGTTTATTCTTGCCTCCATGGTTTCTAATGAGAAACCTGTTGTTTTTCAAGGTGTTATTCTCCTATAGGTAATGTTTTGTTTCACTAAGTCTGCATCAAGATGATTCTCTTGTTTTTAGAAAGAATTTTGCCAGCAAAATATCTCTGCATGATTTTCTTTGTGTTTATCTTGTTTAGAATTGCTCAAGTTCTTACAACCATGTTTGTGTCTTTGCCAAAGTGGAGAAATATTTAGCTTATTATCTTCAAACATTTTTCTTCAGTCACCCATTTGTTCTCTTCTTTTTCTAGAACTCTAATAAAACATATGTTTGATGTTCTACTAAGGTCTAACTCATAATGCTTAGCTGCACAGTTTTAGTTTTGTCTGTTTTCTCTCTTTTGGTTAGATTGGATATTTTTTATTGATCCATCTTTAATTAACTGAGTCTTTCCTCTTTTATTTCCAGCTAACAAGCTCAGTAACAACTGAGCCTGTCCAGTCAGTTTTGTGGATTTTTTATTATTATTTTATTTCTAGTTCTCAAATTATTCTTTGGTTTCTCTCTATGTCTTTTTGAACCTCAGATATTTCTGCTGAGATTTTGGTTTTTTTTTTTTGCTTGTTTCAAGAGTGTTTAAAAATGCTTTCTAGAACACTGTTATGCCAGCTGCTTCAGAATCCTTTTTCAGTAATTTTAACATTTATGTCTTTCATCTCTGTTGATAACAAATTATTCAAATTATTAGTATTTTAGTTTCTGTAGGAAAAAAAAATTTTAGGATATATCTTGGATGGTTTATTAGGTTTTAAGTCTCAGTTTCCTGTTTAAATGCTCTCTTTCAGTATAGTCAACCTGTTAAGCAAGTTGTTCTTTAAATTTCAGTGAAGTTTATAAAACCTTGTGAGTCACTCAGATGACAAAGTTCCACCCTGTAGTCTCTTCAGCCCTGGCTTGAAATTGGGAGGAGCACCCACCTTGTTATTACACGATAAGGAAGACGGGGGCAGGGTTTTCCTTCCTTGCTTTTTTTTGGTTTTGTTGCTTTTTTATTTTTTTTGGGGGGTTTTTGTTCGGGGTTTTTTGATTTTTTAAATTGCCGGAAAAAACTCTATTATTTATTTCAATATATAGATATATATTTGCCACACATCCTTTTTGCTCTCCAATGCCAACTCCAGTTACATGTTTATTAGTACTCTTGATATTTCCCTTTGGTCATTGAAACTCTGTTTACTGGTATCTATTTTTATCTTTTTTTCTGAGATTGGATAATTTCAATGAAAGTTTCAATAATAATTTCTTCCCAACAATCTACTGTTCCTAGATTATGCTGAAATTTCTGTAAATATATTTATGTTGGCATCTAATATATAGTTGAATTTTGAACAATTCAAACCATTCAAATAAATTCCTACAAAAGACTTCTTACTATAGGTGATTAATTGCATTCTCAAATTTTCTTAACTTTTATTTTAGCACTGCAGAAACAGAAAAGTGTCATGTCTGATCTCTGCCATGAGCCTAAGGTTAAATGATATAATTATACTTTAAAAAATTATTTAAGGTCTTGGATAACGTAGTATTGTTTCTAGGCAGAATAGCAAGAGGAGTGTGAGATCTTGTGTGTAGTGGTGCTGCACTGTCATGAAGAATCATCTATTGACTATGCAAGACAAATATAATAATTTAAAACTTCATATATGCAACAGAATTAATTATATATAATTAAAATAAATACAATTTTTAAATGTTAAGTAGTTGAATCTATATGCAAACATAAGATAATATTTACCTTACTCTGAGTTAGAATAATATTTTGAAATTTTGGGAACTCTGTTAAAATAATCACCAATGACAAAGAGATTGAGAAGTAAAAAACATTAGCAAAGAGGTGGGTTCTGTTTCCCAGGTGAAACTTTTAGCTCCATGACAGACCAGCCTGTAGTTATCTGTGTACACAGTTTATAGCTACAAAAACCTACTTTGGTATTTATTACAGAACAGTGCTGAGTTAATTGTAAGTGTTATTCCTTTAGCAAAATATTCACTGACCTAAAACTCTTTGTGGCATTTTACAATGCACACAGCCTCATGCAAGTTTAGACAAGTGGATTTATACTGTCTTATGAGTGCCCGTCCCTGATATATTACCTCATTATGCAAAAATAACATATCTTTCATGATTATTTTTACAAAGGTTTAAAACACATATGAAGTTCAATTTCAGGAAACAAGGACTCCCAGAAAATATTAGCCTCTACATTATGCATGCATTTAGAAGCTTACATGAAATCTGCCTTTTATAAAGGAATAGAATGGGTAAGTGGAACTGTAGATTTTTAAAACTTGATAGTCATTAAAACAGAAATCATAAGGCTGCAACAACAACAACAACAACAACAACAAAACATTACTGCATGCTTACTGAGTGCAATATTTATATTTTTAGCCACGATGAAATTTTTAAAACAGAGCCAGGGTCAAAATCACTTCATCAGCTTGAGGGAGAATTCAGAAAAAGACTTTGACTGGTTATAATTTATATTTCTAAGCATCCCATGAGTTTTATTAGTAAGATTTAGCAAATGTGAAGCAGTTAAACCTTGGCCCTGTGCTCTCTGAAATCACCTTATCATAGTCTGAAACCACCCTACCATAGATGTTCAAGAGAGAAGACTTTCAGAAATAGGAGCAATATTATAGGTCAAGTTGCAGAAAATACTAACATATTAGCTGATCTAGTGCCCAGTACCATTATGACAGCTATGCCTGTATAATATTAGCTACATATCCTAAGTAATTAAATTTCACATGGAATATATCAATGTTGTAAAAAATTGATGTTGTAAAGTATTTAATGTGCAGTAGAGACATGACAAATATATTAGATAAGTTTACCTTCAAACAACTTTGGTAAATAAAAAACAAATGTCCCATCATTTTACTTTTTCTTATTTTTGTTTTTCTTGTTTTTGCTATTGGTGTATTTTTTTTCCCTCCAATTTCTGAGGTACAAAAGCCAATAAATACTCTGAAAAGCAGCAAATTCTGTGTTATAGTTCCCACAGAACCAACGCTCACATCTTCACAGGGAACTTCTCTGAGTCCTATGTATGTGTTTGTGTGGTTTGTGAGTATATACGTGTGTGTGTATATATATTTTTATATATATCATAAACATAAATACATATATATGTTTTGATCTTACTATTTACTCCACTCTTTGTAGTTTTCACACATTAATAATTACTAGTCTGATATTCATAGTGATGTAGGACACAGTGGATCTTCCAAGACTGTGATTGAGCCCACTCAAGTAGAAAAATTGATATACAGTCACAATGTCCAGAGGGATGCTGGCTTTTATGGAAATCTTTTTAAAGCCACTAAAAGACCCGGTACAGTGGTTCATGCCTGTAACCCCAGCACTTTGGGAGGCCAAGGAAGGCAGATCACCAGATCAGGAGTTCGAGACCAGCCTGGCCAACATAGTGAAACCCTGTCTCTATTAAAAATACAAAAACTAGCCTGATGTAGTGGTGTGTGCCTGTAGTTCCAGCTACTTGGGAGGCAGAAGTGAGAGAATCGCTTGAACCTGAGAGGCAGAGGTTGCAGTGAGCCAAGATCGCGCCATTGCCCTCCAGTCTGGGTGACAGAGTGAGAATCCATCTTAAAAAAAAAAAAAAATAAATAAAAATAAAATCACTAAAAGAGTATGGTCATTATTTTAGTGAACATGCACCCAAAATGCTTTTCCTTGGAGACAGCAACACTTCATTTCTAGTCATGCTGTCAAGGGAGACTCTGAATCTCATAGATGTCCTTTATATAATACAAATGACAGATACTTTCTATTTGAGTGGATATGCTCTGTGCTATGGTTTCAACGTCCTCTTCCAAATACATGTTGACACTTAATTTCATATGTGACAGTATGGAGAGGTGGGTCCTCTAAGAAGTGGTTGAATCATGAAGGCTCTGTTCTTATTAATGGATGACGCTATACATGGATTAATAAATTAATCGGTTTTCACGAGAAGACAACTAGTGCGTTTACAAGAAGAAGAAAATAGACCTAAGCTAGTATATTAATGTGCTCAGCCTCATCATTATGTGCTACCCTGTACTGTCCCTAGATTCTGTAAAGAGGCCCCACCAGCAAGAAGACGCTTAGCAGACACAGCCCCTTCACCTTGGCCTTCTCAGCCTTTGAAACTGTAAGAAATAATTTTTTGCCTTTACAAATTACCCAGTTTTAGATATTCTGTTCTAAGCAGCAGAAAATGGGGCTAATACACTCCTAAAATGTATTTTTAATAGAATGCAAATTTGTTTTCTTTGTCTGTGAAAGACAGTTGTTTTAGAGGGTTTCTGCCAAATTGGATTTCTAAAGAGGATAATTTCTTTCAATAATTAAAAGGAGTTGTTTCTTCTTCATAGTTAGAATTCCAGTGAATGAATAGGAGCGTTGAAGATTTGTGGGTTTTGCATTTCTTTTCTGTACTAAATACTCACTTGTGATGCTTGTTGTTTCGGAAATCCTTGCTCCCTGCAGCTGAAGAAAAAAGTGTGCAGCTGCCTGATGACCTAATAATAAAGGATATCAGAGCCCTCTCTCCCTAATGAACAAACAAAAACATATTTACACTTTCCAAAATCAATACAAAAGAAAGAATTTTGCTAAAGTCTAACAAAATACATTTCATTATAACTATATATACACCTGAAATACACATTTGACCTACACTTTGCTACTGTGAGGTCTAGCCATGTGTAGGCAAGTCTAGAATTTAGATTGTTTTTGTTCCTTTGGGTCTTGTTTATATAAATGAAAACGTTCACCCTGGAAACAATTTATTTCAATAGAAAACAGATGGATGCTGACATTTTGATAAAGGTTAATGTAATGGCATTGCAGAAGAAGTTTATGTTTTTGTTTTTAAAATATAATGTTTATTCTTTTTGCTTTTATTAGTTTTTGTGCTAAGTGGATTAATGCCTCAGTCGTAGTAAAAACTTAAGTAAAAAGTTCAAAACTTTTTTTAGCATTCAAAAAAACTTAAAACAATGTTTCAATAAAAATTGCAAGTTTGAGGGTACAATTGACAAACACCATTGTGAGGGGACTTTGGCAGAATGGGGATACTCACTGTGTCAGTATTTTTCGGGCTTCTGAAGAAAGTGCCTCGGCACAGACATCATCTTAGTAGTCCAGTTATCTGGGATGCCGGCATAGAAAGTGGCTCTGGCAGCATCACAGCACAGGCAATGCCTTTGACAAGAATCAGCATCTTAAATGTTCTTCAGCACAAATAAAAAATGAGAAGAGACAATACAATCCAATGTTGCCATATACAGGCCAAGAAAACTAATGACTCTGATGGCATGCATGTAGAGCATAGAGCTAAGCTATGAGGAAATAAAGGTATAAGAATGACACAATGGACTTTGGGGACTTGTGGCGAAGGGTTGTAGGGAGGCGAGGGATAAAAGACTACAAATATGGTGCAGTGTATATACTCCTTGGGTGATGGGTGCACCAAAATCTCACAAATCGCCACTGAAGAAATTACTCATGTAACCAAATACCACCTGTACCCCAATAACTGATGGAAAATTTTTTAAAAAGTAAAAGAATAAAATAATAAATTAGCTAGGTGTGGTGGTGCACACCTGTAGTGCCGGCTACTTGGGAGGCTGAGGCAGGGGAATTGCTTGAATTTGGGAGGCAGAGGTTGCAGTAAGCCGAT
>NW_012103476.1:4890892-4906060 GCF_000951045.1 Mandrillus leucophaeus
GGAAGGAAGGAAAGAAGGAAGGAAGGAAGGAAAGAAGGAAAGAAAAAAAGAAGAAAGAAAGAGAAAAAAGAAAGAAAGGAAGGAGGAAGAGGAAGGAGGGAGGAAGGAAGGAAGAAAGGAAGGAAGGAAGGAAGGGATAAAAACAGCTTTAGAATGTCTTCAAATTATTTCAAATGATTTTTGTTGGAGCTGAAGTGACACTAGACCATATGTGAGCCAAATCAGCAGAATCTGATTTTGTGCCTGATGTTCAGAGCTGTTTTAGCTGTATTATAGACTGATGGCTTTCATTTCTCACTTCAAATTTCCCTGTATTATCCACTATATTTTCTCAAGAGCTTAATAAGGACAATAACTAAAATGGAAGCTTATTGCTATCAATAATTACCTGTCTGTTAATGTGTGTGTAGGTATAGGTAATAACAGTACAATTTTTTCTTAACTGCTATGTGAAGATGTGTCAATGATAATTCATTTCACAGAAAATAACATGAACTTAAAAACAGAATAGGAAGTACCAAATTATTGTTAAAGGAAAATCTTTTGTTTGTTGTTTTGAGGTGGACTGGACAAACAAGTGTTTATTATTAAATTATTTACACTTAATTGTAATGCATTATATTTTTCAAAATTATAGGCAAATCACCAAGATATATTTCTAGATATATGTGTTAAATGAGTTTGCTCAAAAGGAGACATCATTTATAGTAAGTTTTATTATTATAGACAAGAACACATGCAAGTGGAGGCTATCAAAATAAGCTACATTAGGCCTGGGTGCGGTGACTTACGCCTGTAATTCTAGCACTTTGGGGGGCCAAGGCAAGTGGATTACCTGAGGTCAGGAGTTCGAGACCAGCCTGGCCAACATGGTGAAACCCTGTCTCTACTAAAAATACAAAAAACTTAGGCAGGCATGGTAATCCCAGCTACTCGGGAGGCCAAGACAGGGGAATTGCTTGAACCCGGGAGGTGGAGGTTGCAGTGAGCCGAGATCGTGCCATTGCACTGCAGCCTGAGCAACAGAACGGGACTCAGTCTCAAAAAAAAAGCTACATTAAAAGTGAACAGTCAATAAAACTCTGAAAAAAATATACGAGCTAATGTCATAAATTCATAAATAATATATATTTTTGAGTTTGATCTAATGTTTGAAAAGACTACAGTGTGTTACTCATAACTGCCTATACTGTGTAACTGAGTGAAAATAATATAAAGGCAAGGATATTTGACATGAGGACGTTTTTATTCGAGTTATTTCTCTACAGCTTGATATTTCACAAGTATAGAACTAATATATATTTATATGTGATACAATATGCATTTTATATAGCAGCAATAATAAATTATAATCTTAGCTAATACCTTTTCACCAAGGCAAGAACAATATCCATGAATCTTTTATTAATTCATAATTAAATGCCAGATCAAGAAAATCGGTGAAAAATGAGCCTTAAGCCTGATGGCTCACGCCTGTAATCCCAGCACTTTGGGAGGCCGAGGCGGGCGGATCACGAGGTCAGGAGATCGAGACCATCCTGGCCAACATGGTGAAACCCCGTCTCTACTAAAAATAAAAAAAAATTAGCTGGGCGTGGTGGCATGCACCTGTAGTCCCAGCTACTCGGGAGGCTGAGGCAGGAGAATCACTTGAACCCAGGAGGTGGAGGTTGCAGTGAGCCGAGACTGTGCCACTGTACTCCTGTCTGGTGACAGAGCTAGACTCTGTCTCAAAAAAAAAAAAAAAATTGCTCAGATAAGAATATTTTACATGAATCTATTTAATTTCTCTAAATTCATACTTTGTATCTCTGTGGTATTCCCAAACAACACCAGCAAATTTCAGTTTTTCATTATAATACTTTCAGGTGTACAATGCTAAGGTAATGTCTAAATTTGAAAAAAAAAAAAGAAAAGAAATTACAATATCACAATACTATAAAGAATAGTGTTATCTGTGGGCATGTTTTATATGTTTTCGTGTATGTGGAGAGGTTAGTAGATATGTATAGGAGTTTACATTTTATTTTTTAAATAATCCCCTATCTCTGTAAGTCTACCTCTACCCACATCCACACCTCTAGTCTCCTTATTTCAGAGCTACTTCATAATACAGGCCTGAGGATGGTTGTCTGAAAATTGTGCATGTCCATCCTCTGAGTAGCAGGTAGCCTGGCCCTTAAACTCCAGTTTTATAGGCAGAAGCACCTGGATGCCTCAGTGCTATCACTTGGCATGTTTTTGAGTCTAAATTCTTTAATATTAAAGATTTATACTAAAGTGCAGGTCCAGGGAAGAAACCAGCAGAGATGGCTTCAGACAAAATCATTTCAATCACTTATTTGGTCTTCTTATATTTACACAGAAGCCCAGCAGGACAGGTGCTTCTAAACCAGTTTCAATCACCTCTTGATCTCTCATGCTAATTCACACCTGGCTGTTAAGTGTAGCCTCTTTTATTAAAAGTTAAAATTTCACATTTTGTTTAGCATGATTTGAGGATTAAAAATTGGCATTTGCAACTGTGAAATCACGGTATTGACATAATCAGAAGTTTACATGGCAAACACATTTTTAAAAATGTTTTTGTCAGCATTCTTGATTAAAACAATCTGGATTTTCAAGCACTGACAGAGCGAGAAAGTAGATACTGCACAGTAGTGAGGAGTTCTGATAAGAAAGAAAGTAACTAGGTCACAAATATGAAGGAGAATGGCAGAGATAAAAATGAAACTGATAAACATGGATTGAATAGAAAGAAGTAAAAAAATAAATTCATAACAGAAATTCCTCTCCTTTGTAAAAAATCATGGTTTTCAGCAGAAAGCAAAGGCAAGAGATTAAGATCTCTGGCAAAGGCCGATAACCCAATTAGGAACTGCCTGTCTTTAAGTAGTTATCTCATACTTGTTCAGAGGAATTGGGCTCCCACAGCAGACCAAAAATATGATTCTTCTTTAAATTAACTTCTTTTAAAATTCTGGATCAGTTCCAACATTTATTTAGTGAAGAAAAAAAGAATTTATGTACTTTTTCCTACAAAAGATAACATTATATAGAACAAATGATTAGTTATATTTATATATATGTGTGTGTGTGTGTGTGTGTGTGTATATATGTATGTATGTATATTTGAGACAGAGTCTCGCTCTGTCACCCAGACTGGAGTTCAATAGCACGATCTCTGCTCACTGCAACCTCTGCCTCCCGGGTTCAAGCTATTGTCCTACCTCAGCCTCCCGAGTAGCTGAGACTACAGGCGCATGCCACTATGCCTAGCTATTTTTTTTAAATTTATTTTTAGGGGAGATGGGGTTTCACCATGTTGGCCAGGCTGGTCTGGATCCTCTGACCTCGTAATCCACCCACCTCGGCCTCCCAAAGTACTGGGATTACAGGCATGAGCCACCGTGCCCAGCCAGTTAAATATATGAAAATGTAACTTTATTATCTTATTTTAGGTTATTAAGATATCATGGGGATATCATGATTTTCTTGGACAAACAGTCCCAGAAAAGGCATATGAAAAACTTTAACAAATAATAACATAAATGACCTATGTGAACAATAGTGGATTTTTGTTTTTTACTTAGAAACTCTATACTCCTAAACTCTTGTAAAATAATGGCTGAGTTGTTATACCTGTTAAATGAGAAAAAAGGCCTACAGTTTTGTGGGATACATGTTAAATAGAAATAAATGTTAGTTATTATTAAACTTAATTGCCAAATTTCTTCTAACATGTATGTGTTGGTGCAGCTTTTATATCACAAAAATGCTCAAAACATAAATAACTCAGATGAGTTTCCACTCTGGAGCTCAGTGCCTTTTGTAGAAATGAATCTATTAATTTTACAGTAGTTATTTAAGGAGTAAATATGAAAATCTAGGTCTGACTAATAATTGACACAGCACTGGGAAAATTGAGTGATGAAAAGAACAGAAGCATTAGCAACATTAGATGAATCAGAAGTCAGTTTACACTTAGTTTTATGTGTGTCACTAAAACCAAATTTATTTAAGTCAGATTTAATTGGGTTTGTAATCACCTGTGACTGAGAGATTCTCTAATGCCTATTTTCTTGAAAAATGCAAGAGGTGCTCCATGGCAATATGTAATTGTATAACTATGTTTCAACTATCAAAGGACCTCAGGAAGCAGAAGAAAATAATCTTACATAACAATAAGTGATCAAATGACTTAAGAGACATAAACAAAAATAACATAAGACCACCTTGCTTTTAAAGGGCTCTACCTCTGAACTAAATTTAGGATATATCGTATGCCTCTGTATTGTTTCTTATACCTGAATAAGAAGCCACAGTTTTCTCAAATATAAGGATTAGTGTTAAGAACACTTCAAATCCCTTAAGCATCATGTAGATATTTTCCAAAAATAACTTCTACAAATAACTTTGCTCTAAACATACAGATACCAAGTATAACGATGTCACTCTAATTTTGATACACAAGCAAGCTCCTTGAAAATAAATTATATACAATTTGTTTTGTATCTATACCAGACTTAACATTTCCCCTTTCTTTTGGAAATCATAGTGTGAAGGACATGCTACTTATTGCAGGAGATAGAAGTATAATCTCAGAAAGAAAGACACTGACTAAATGAGTATAATGTGATAGAAGTAACGTTTGGCTGCTTTATACATTTTTAAAAATCTCGACTCCAAAGTTACCTTTTTTATGGAAAAAATGACTGGAAGATTATTTACATAAAACTTTAATTTAGAAATTAGGTTTCTAATCTTTATTAATCTTGAGGAAAAAGATAGTGTGAGAAAAAATTATAATGGGGAATCTAAACTATCATACTTCCCACGTGGGATGGCAATGTACAATGTTTTATATTCATAGTCATCAAAGAGAACACTGCGTCATTCTGAAAATGGTGATGCAAACTAAGTACCTGCTCATTATCTTCTCAGCCAAAATTCTTTCCAAATGGGTGCTTCTTTGATAGAGCTATAACAAGCTCAATTCAATTTATTTTTATATTGAAGGTTTACACAAATTATCATAAAATATATCTTACAGAGAATTAAGAAAATGAGAAATACCTCATTGTTCTGAGTGCAGTGTCTGACATGTGCGAACAAAAGCTGGAGTTTGCAGATAAGTTGGCATGTAAGAAAAGAATATTGATATTTGAGATAGCTTTTTATTAAAATAATTCTTACATTTTCCGTTTGAAGAGGGCAGATTTTAAAAGGAAGTATACTTTTAATAATAGTGTAAAGGAAGGAAGAATAAAGTATAAGGACACAATATAACAAAGAGCAGTTCAATGAGAAAGAATAGTTTGCTCAAAAACGTGGGCATATTTATTTTAAATTGTGGTATAGTTCACATATAATAATATTCACAATTTCCAAATGTACAGTTTAATGTACTTTGATGAATAGATACAGCTCCAGAGCTTTTTCTACAAACAAGATACAGAGTTCACCTATTACCCCATAGACTTCCCACAGAGCCCTTTTCAGTCAACTCACCCGCAACTCACCTCCAACTCCGGCTGTTGGCTCCTGGGAAAAAAACCGATCTCTGTTAAGTCTCTGTAGTTTTGTCTTTTCAAGAATGTCCTATAAGCTGAATGATACAATGTGAAGCCATTTATTTTTTCTTGCATGGATCAAGATATTTTTGAGATTTGTGCATGTATAAGTAATTTATTATTTATCTTGCTGAGTAGTATTTATCATATGATGTAATATTCTACAATTTGTCCAACTGCCTGGATGAAAAAGTTTGGTTGTTTCTTATTTTTACCTACAGATAATTTACCATGAACATTCAAATATAAATATCAACATTAACATATGACTTTCTGAGATAAATACCTTGGAGTGGAAGGGTCTAGGTCATGTGGGAAGTGTGTGTATTAAGGAAATGGTCCTTCTAGCTTTCATAGTTGCACGTTTTTACCCTTCTATGAGCAGTGAGTAAGAATTTCAGTTTTTATTTTTCATACCACCACTAAAAATGAATAGACCAGTCTTTTTTTCATTAAAAAAAAATTTCAGTAGTTTTTGGGGAACAGGTGGTTTTGATTACATGAATAATTTATCTAGTGGTGATTTCTGAGATTTTGGTGCACCTGTCACACACAGTGTGTACTGTATCCAGTATGTCGTCTTTTATCCCTAACCGCACTTCCAGACTTCCCCAAGTCCCCCAAGTCCACTGTATGATTCTTATGCCTTTGCATCTTCATAGTTTAGCTCCCACTTGTAAGTGACAATATGTGACATTTGGTTTTTCATTCCTGAGTTATTTCACTTAGAACAATGGTCTCCAACTCCATCCAGGTTTCTATGAATGCTATTACTTCATTCCTTTTTACGTATGGGTAGTATTCTGTGATGTATATATACCGTATTTTCTTTATCCACTCATTGGTTGATGCGCATTTAGGCTGGTTTCATATTTTTGCAATCGAGAATTGTGCTGCTGTTATAGTCAATATATGTCCAATGTAAACTTGTTTTAATTACCATTTGCCTAATGATGAATGATACTGGGTATCATTTCACAGGCTTATTTGATATCCATAACCTTCTCTGGTGAAGTGGCATTCAAATATTGCATATTTTAAAATTGTGTTATTGTCTTTTTGCTAAATTTTGAGGTGTTTGTTGTTTTATTTAAAATCTGAATATATGTCCTGTTAAATTAAATTAAATGTAGTCTAAAGCTGCCTCCATATGTAGCAAACTGCAACCTAACTTAGTATGTAAAACAAACCGCAAGCTAACTTAAAAATACATTCTTCTGGCCAGGCGCAGTGACTCACGGCTGGATTCCCAGCACTTTGGGAGGCCGAGGCGGGTGGATTACGAGGTCAGGAGTTCCAGACCAGCCTGGCCAACATGGTGAAACCCCGTCTCTACTAAAAATACAAAAATTAGCCGGGCGTAGTGGCGGGCCCCTGTAATCCCAGCTACTGAGGAGGCTGAGGCAGGAGAATCACTTGAACCCGGGAGGTGGAGTTTACAGTGAGTCGAGATTGTGCCACTGCACTCCAGCCTGGGCGACAGGGCAAGAGACTTTCTCTCTCTCTCCGTATATATGTATATGTGGAGAGAATATATATATATATATATGAATATATATATTCTTCTAACAGATAGCTGAGTCTCCGCAAATCACAGCAGCTGAGCTTCAGCCAATCACAGGCTGCCAACTGATACAACATGGTTCATTTAAGGAAAAAAAAAATTCTTCAACACATCATACCCAAATAAAGCACATGACCAAGTTTAGCCAATCAAGACTTTTTTGTAAGTCAATTTCTTTTTTCTTTCTAAAAATACTGTCTGCCTGCATTGCTGAGTGGAGCTCTCTGAAGCTTTCCTGGCTCTGAGTGCTGCGTGATCTTTGCTCAGATAAACTCCACTAAATTTAATTTTTCTACGGTCTTTCCTTTATGAGACCACAATCAAATACATGGTTTGCAAGGATCTCTCCCAGTCTGTGGCTTATCTTTTCATTGGTAGCCAAACTTGAGGTCATCTTTGACTACTATTTGTCAGTCACACTCTCTATATAATTTGTGGGATCTAAAATAGGATCATTTCTCAAGTACTCATAAACATCTTGATTCAAAATGACATTATCTTTCACCTATTTTACATTCTGTCTGATTGCAATACTTCCATTATTGCCCCCTATGGTAAATTGTCTACAGAGCAACCAGAGTGACCCATTTGAACGTAAGCCAAATTACGTCATTCCTTTGCTGGAAACCATCCAATGACTTCCTATTTCAATCCTAGTAAAAACAAAAGCTTACATACTCTACATAATGGAAATTCCAGTTACATCCCTGATCTGACAAACCACTCTTTCCTTTGCTCATCTATTCCAGGCGTGTTCTCTTTTTTGCTATTTCACGTATGCTCCTGCCATAGGGTATTTACACTGGCTATTCCTTCTGCCAAAATATCTTTCCCTCAGGTATCTTCATAGCAAACTCTTATCTCTCCTTTGTATCTATACTTGAGTCATTTCTCAGTGTGGCTTATCTGACCACACTATTTGATATTGCAACCTGCAATCCCTCTGCATCTTGATATTTCCAAATTCATTTACTTGGCTTTATTCTTCTATAGTACATGTAACCTCCTAACCATAATATAATCTACTGATGTGACTTTTCTACTGTTTATAGCCCACACACCCTAATAAAATGTAGGCTTAAAATCAGAAAGTATTTTTTGTCTATTCCATATACTCATATTCCTCAAGAAACAATTACAATACCCCATGGAATACATTTGAGTATTTTGTATATTAGTGAGTGAATAAGAAGATTCTTATACAATTTCCATGTTTTTTAATGGTTTTGAACATTCAGTTAACACCAAGCCTGTAAGTCAATTAAAAATGATGGTTCAAATGTTTCTTTAATGTGGTATCTATGGCACTGAGGTTTAAATGCAATTAATTCTAGTAGTATATAACATTTTGTCTTGTTTATGGTGGATATGGGGAATTGTTGCTAACAGAGATAGATTTTTTTTTTAATCCTGTGAAGAAAAGTGTGACATCTTTATTCTATCCTACTTAATCACACGATTTTATATTGTCATTTACTATAGTATAGTAATTTACTATAGTAAATTTACTATAGTAAATAGTATAATGATTTACTATAGTAAATCATTTACTATAGTAATTATCCATTATATCTATCTACATATGCATAGAGAGCAATTAAAAATCATATAGTATTGTCACAAATGTTGACAATAATATATTAAATATATTATTCTGAAATATTTCTTATGTTTTGCTACAATAAAATTATATATCAAGAGAATTTATTTATACATGGCATGTTACTATTACATAATTATTGGTCAGAATTACTACTACAATTCTCCTCATTTTGACATACATAATTTAAACACTTGAGCTCATTAAAATTAAATTGAGTAGATCAAGAGAAATCTGCTGTTAATTTAATCAATTCACAGTATTTAGCATCCTCAATATCTTTATAGATATGTCCTTTAAATTTTAAAATCAAGACAAACTTCCTTCAATTATGAAAGATAAACCTAGCATTTAGAAAAGTTTTATATGAAGTCATTGTCTATGCAAACAAAATCATTGTAAGTTACATTTGCGTGTTTTCTCATGAGATGGCTTATCTTTGAGAGGGGTTACGCATCTTTCCTTATTTCTTATGCATTTGATTAAGCATATGGAAGTTAATTGACTTCATTATTTATTAATAATTGTGATGGCTAATATTGAATGTCGACTTGATTGGAATGAGGAATACAGGTATTAATCCTGGGTGTATCTGTGTGGGTGTTGCCAAAAGAGATTAACATTTGAATGAGCGGGTTGGGGAAGAAAGATCCACCCTGAATCTGGTGTGCACAATCTAATCAGCTTCCAGCTGAATATAAAGCAGACAGAAAAGGAGAGAGGGACCTAGCCTCCCAGCCTACATCTTTCTCCCATGCTGGATGCGCCCTGCCCTCGAACGTCAGACTCCAAGTTCTTCAGTTTGGGGACTCAGACTGGCTCTCTTTGCTCCTCAGTTTGCAGATAGCCTGTTGTGGGACCTTGTGATCATTTAAGTTAATACTTAAACTGATAGATAGATAGATAGATAGATAGATAGATAGATAGATAGATAGATAGATAGATAGATAGATCGATCGATCCTATTAGTTCTGTCCCTCAAAGACAACCCTGACAAATACAGATTTTGGTAACAGAAGTTATTCTAGAGGAATGGAATATATTAATAATGGAGTTCTTTCATTGGTTTTGGGGTTTCTGGAGTTAGCTGCTTAATATGATTAGACCCCAAAATGCTAAGGACTCTGCTTCTAATAATATGGAGAACACTGATAATCCTTTCCATGGACTGTTTAGAGAGTTACGCAAAATAGATGCATTTAACACCTCTGATTCACCACTTGTGAGAGGCAAGGAGTTTAGTGGCTCTGTACATAATACTTTTGACTATGTGTGGAGAAGCAAGGAACATAATGAAACTGGTTGACTGCCCCTAAGTTCAGTGGACAATGTGATGAAAAAAAAGATGAACTCAGGGATTCTGTCTCCCAGCTTCAGAAGCAGATACTGAGCCTAAATCTGCCAAGATTGCCCTGAGTGAGAGTCTTATCTCCTTTAGAGAAAGAGCTGAAATTGTGGAAAAACAGACAGAAGCTCTTATCCTGCGAGTGGCTGACTTGTAAGGAAAAATGCATGCATAACCTCACCAGGTGCCTACTGTTAAAGTGAGAGCATTGATTAGAAGAGAATGGGACCCTGAAGCTGGGAATGGGGATGTGTGGGAGGACCCTGATGAAGCTGGGGACACAGAGTTTGTAAACTTGGATGAACCTATTTTTGCCAAAAAAAACCCAGCTTCCTCATATCCAGTAGTGGCAACATCCCCTCCCCCACCCATGCTGCCATCACCCTTTCCACCTTTGTCTAAGGAGATAAACCCTATGCTGGCTGAGGCAACAGTGATGGTCTCTCCTGAGGCAGTTGCCAGGCGAGATAATGTTGATTTTCCTCAGGACCACCCCTACACCTCTGTTTGTTTCTAGGCCTATAACTAAAGTCCTGATGGTGCCCTGGAGGTGAGGTTGAAAATGTGACCCATGAGGAGGTGTGCTGCACTTAAAAATAACTGTTTGAGTTCTCTGTATAAACAGCAATCTGGACAACAGGCATGGAAATGGATATTCAGGATATGGGATAATGGTAGAAGGAACATAGAGTTGGATCAGGCTCAATTTATTGGTTTTGCCCCACTAGGTAGTGACTCTGCATGTAATGTTCCAGCTCAGGGAATTAAAAAAGTTTCTAATAGTTTATTTGCTTGGTTAGCTGAAATATGGATTAAAAGATGGTCCACTGTGAGTGAGCTGCAAATACCTGATCTCCCTTGGTTTAATGCAGAGGAAGGTATCCAAAGGCTTAGGGAGCTTGGGATGGTGGAGTGGATTAGTCACTTTAAACCAACTCATCCCAGCTGGGAGGGTCCAGAGGATACACCCTTGACCAATGCCTTGTGAAATAGATTTGTGAGAGAAGCACCTGTGTCTTTGAAGAGGCCTGCAGTTGCTCTTCTCTTTATGTCAGATCTAATGGTGGGAGCCTAAGTCACTCAAATATAAAATTAAATACAGTGGGAATAATTGGACCCTGAGATGGCAGGGGCCAAGTGGCAGCCCTCGACCATCAAAGGCAAGGAAAGGGTAGCTACTTTAACGGGCAGCAGAGGCAAAGTGGCAATCAGAATAGTCTGACTCATGTAGAGCTCTGGCATTGGTTAATTAATCATTGTGTTCCTAGAAGTGAAATTGATAGGAAGCCTACTGCATTCCTACTTAAATTATACAAGCAGAAAACTTCTAGGTTGAATACACAAAAGACTAATTTGAATTTTAAAAACCGAGAATCATGGCCTTCAATCAATTTCCAGACTTGAGCCAGTTTACAGACCCAGAACCCCTTGAGGAAGGACACCACTACATTACTGTCAATTTATGCAGTGATCTGTCTCCCATCCTTCCCCAAGGAGACCTCTGGCCTTTTACCAGGGTAACTGTGCACTGGGGAAAGGGAAATGATCAGGCATTTTGGGGACTACTGGACACTGGCTCTGAGCTGACATTGATTCCAGGGGACCCAAGACATCACTGTGGTCCTCCAGTTAAAGTAGGGTTTTACAGAGGTCAGGTAATTAATGGTGTTTTAGCTCAGCTCCAACTTACAGTGGGTCCAGTGGGTTCCTGGACTCATTCTGTGGTCATTTCCCCAGTGGCAGAATGCGTAATTGGCATAGACATACTTAGCAGCTGGCAAAACCCCCACATCGGCTTCCTGACTGGTAGTGTGATGGCTATTATGGTGGAAAACGCCAAGTGGAAGCCATTAAAGCTGCCTCTACCTAGAAAAATAGTAAATCAAAAACAATATTGCATCCCTGGAGGGATTGCGGAGATTAGTACCACCATCAAGGACTTGAAAGACTCAGGGGTGGTGATTCCCACCACATCCCTGTTCAACTCTCCCATTTGGCCTGTGCAGAAGACAGATGGATCTTGGAGAATGACAGTGGGTTATTGTAACCTTAACCAAATGGTGACTCCAATTGCACTGCTGTACCAGATGTGGTTTCATTGCTTGAGCAAATTAACATATCTCCTAGTACCTGCCAGGTAGCCATTGACTTGGAAAATGCCTTTTTCTCCATTCCTGTCCGTAAGATCCACCAGCAGCAATGTGCCCTCAGCTGGCAAGGCCAGCAATATACCTTTACTGTCCTCCCTCAGGGGTATATCAACTCTCTGGCTTTGTGTCATTATCCTATTTGAAGAGACCTTGATCGCCTTTTGCTTCTGCAAGATATCACACTGGTCCACTGCATTGATGACATTAGGCTGATTGGATCCAGTGAGCACGAAGAAGCAAATACATTGGACTTATTGATGAGACATTTGTTGCCAGAGGATGGGAAATAAAACCAATTAAAATTTAAGGATTGTCTACCTCAATAAAATTTCTAAGGGTCCAGTGGTGCGGGTCCTGTCAAGATACTCCTTCTAAGGTAAAGGATAAGTTGCCACATTTGGCCCCACCTACAACCAAGAAAAAAGCATAATGACAGGTGTGCCTCTTCGGATTTTGGAGGCAATGCATTCCTCATTTGGGTGTGTTACTTCAGCCCATAAATCGAGTAACCCAACAGGCTGCCAGTTTTGAATGGTGTCCAGAACAGGAGAAGATTCTGCCAAAGGTTCAGGCTGCTGTGCAAGCTGCTCTGCCACTTGGGCCATGTGACCCAGCAGATCAAATGGGGCTTGAGGTGTCAGTGGCAGATAGGAATGCTGTTTGGAGCCTTTGGCTGGTTCCCATAGGTGAATCACAACGGAGGACTCTAGGATTTTAGAGCAAGGCCCTGCCATGTTCTGCAGATAGCTGCTCTCCTTTTGATAGATAGCTCTTGGCCTGTTAATGGGTTTTGGTGGAAACTGAACGTTTGACTATTGGTCATCAAGTCACCACGCTACCTGAACTGTCTATCATGAATTGGGTGCTTTCTGACCCATCTAGCCATAAAGTGGGTCATGCATAGCATCATTCCATCATCAAATGGAAATGGTATATGTGATTGGACTTGAACAGGTCCTGAAGGCATATGTAAGTTACATGAGGAAGTGACTCAAATGCCCATGGTCTCCACTCCTGCCACCCTGCCTTCTCTTCCCCAGATTGCACTGATGGCCTAATGGGGTGTTTGCTATGATCAGGTGACAGAGGAAGAGAAGTCTAGGGCATAGTTCACAGATGGTTCTGCACGATATGCAGGTACTACCTGAAAGTGGACAGCTGCAGCACTACAGCTCCTTTCTAGGACATCCCTGAAGGACAGCGGTGAAGGGAAATCTTCCCAGTGGGCAGAACTTTGAGCAGTGCACCTGGTTGTGCACTTTACATGGAAGGAGAAATGGCCAGATGTGTGATTATATACTGATTTATGGGTTGTAGTCAATGGTTTGGCTGGATGTTCAGGGACTTGGAAGAAGCATAATTGGAAAATTGGTGACCAAAAAAATGTGGAGAAGAGGTATTCGGATGGACCTGAGTGGGCAAAAACTGGGAAGATTCTTGTATCCCATGTGAGTGCTCACCAATGAGTGAGCTCAGCAGAGGAGGATTTTAATAATCAAGTGGATTGGATGACCCGTTCTGTAGACATCACTTGGCCCGTTTTCCCAGCCACTTCTGTCATTGCCCAGTGAGCCCAGGAACAAAGTGGCCATGGTGGCAGGGACGGAGGTTACACATAGGCTCAGCAACATGGACTTCCACTCACCAAGGCTAACCTGGCGACAGCCACTGCTGAGTGCCCAATTTGCCAGCAGCAGAGACCAACACTGAGCCCTCAATATGGCACCATTCTTCGGTGTGATTAGCCAGTCACCTGGTGGCAGGTTGATTATATTGGACCTCTTCCATCAGTGACAGGACAGAGGTTTGTCCTCAATGGAATAGACTCTTACTCCGGATATGGGTTTGCCTATCCTGTACGCAATGCTTCTGCCAAGACTACCATCTATGGACTCGAAGAATGGTTTATTCACCATCATGGTACTCCACACAGCCTTGCCTCTGACCAAGGCACTCACCTTATGGCTGAATAAGTGAGGCAGTGGGCTCATGCTCATGGAATTCACTGTTCTTACCCTGTTCCCCATCATCCTGAAGAGGCTGGATTGATAGAACAGTGGAATCACCTTTTGAAGTCACAATTACAATGCCAACTGGCATTGTAGAGCTCAGACAAAGTTCTCCAGAAGGCCACAGATGCTCTGAATCAGTGTCCAATGTATGGTACTGTTTCTCCCCATAACCAGAATTCATGGGTCCAGGAATCAAGGGTGGAAGTGGAAGTGGCACCACTCACCATCACCCCTAGTGATCCACCAGCAAAATGTTTGCTTCCTGTTCCCACAACATTACATTCTGCTGGCCTACAGGTCTTAATTCCAGAGGGAGGAATGCTGCCACCAGGAGACACAACAATGATTCCATTAAACTAGAAATTAAGATTACCACCTGGACACTTTGGGCTCCTCCTACCTTTAAGTCAACAGGCTAAGAAGGGAGTTACAGTATTGACTGGGGTGATTGACCCAGGCTATCAAGATGAAATCAGTCTACTACTCCACAATGGAAGTAAGGAAGAGAATGCATGGAATACAGGAGATCCATTGGGGGCGTCTCTTAGTATTACCATGCACTGTGATTAAGGTCAATGGGAAACGGCAACATCCCACGCCAAGCAGGACTAAAAATGACCCAGACTCTTCAGGAATGAAAGTTTGGGTCACTCCATTAGGGAAAAAAAGAAAAAAAACCCACAACCTGCTGAGGTGCTTGCTGAAGGCAAAGGGACTGCAGAATGAGTAGTACAAGAAGGCAGTTATCACTAGCAGTGCTGACCAGGTGACTAGTTGCAGAAATGAGGACTGTAACTGTATTTCCTCCTTCTTTTGTTAAAAACATGTTTTTGCATGTAAACACTTGTACTAAGAAAATATCTTCATTGTGTTTCCTTTTCCTTTATCATGTAACATAAGATTTATTGGCCGGGCGCGGTGGCT
>NW_012103476.1:4906402-4945895 GCF_000951045.1 Mandrillus leucophaeus
AGACTCCGTCTCAAAAAAAAAAAAAAAAAAAAAAAAAAAAAAAGATTTATTGACTTCATATCAGCATTTAAGTATTGTTAACTTTATGTAGTAATAGTTGGTTTGGTGATTGGTGTGTTTCCTGTTTCATGAAACATAGTTGTATTATGTTAGGCCTAATTATGGCCTCATTATTGTCTTTATTTGAAGACTTTGATCTCAGGTGATGTGTGTGGTTTCAAGTTGACAAGGAGTGGACTTGTGATGATTGATACTGAGTGTCAACTTGATTGGATTGAGGGATACAAAGTATTAATCCTCAGTGTGTCTGTGTGGGTGTTGCCAAAAGAGATTAACATTTGAGTCAGTGGGATGGGGAAGGCAAATGCACCCTTAATCTGGTGGGCACAATCTAATCAGCTTCCAGTGAATATAAAGCAGGCAGAAAAACATGAAAAGGAAAGATGGGCCTAGGCCCCCAGGCTGCATTTTTCTCCCATGCTGGATGCTTCCTGCCTCGAGCATCAGACTCCAAGTTCTTCAGTTTTGGGACTCGCACTGGCTCTCCTTGGTCCTCAGCTTGCAGACAGCCTATTGTGGGACCCTGTGATCGTGTAATTTAATAGTTAATAAGCTCCCTTGCATGTGTGTGTGTGTGTGTGTGTGTATATTCACACACTAATAGGATATATATGCTCCTGTATATACTAGTATATATGACTATATGTACTTATCTATATATATACAATTATATATAACTACATATATTAGTATATATAGTTATATTGTATTTGTGATAGGATATATAAATAAATATATATGTATAACTACATATACTAGTACCATAACTACATATACTATACATATACTAGTATATGTAGTTATATATAAGTATACATATCCTATATATATATATATCCTATTACAAATACAGTAATAGTGTCACATATTAGGCACAAAATTTAGCTTCTCTTTAAAATGCTAGTGAAACACAGTAGTTAGTCCTAAACTGTGATAAACTAACCACAATACAACTGTGAAGGTATATTTCAAAATTTTAAGATAAGCAATAGAAACTTGAAATAAGAGGTATAAATTCTTAGTTGACAGAATAAAAATAAAGAAACAAGAAAACACATCACATTCACACTTCCAATTCCATTTACCTTGCTTTATTTTTGTGGCGTATATAAACAATACAATTGTAAACATAAAATATCTCCTAACTCCTAGTTTGTAATCATGTAACTCTCTCAATATTAGCTGACAGGTAAAAGAGCAATTATTCTGAAATTACAAAGTATTTATGATAATAAGAGATAATTCATCTCACACAGAGAGTTGACCTTCTACAGAGCTCTACGGAAATCAGCTATAAACAGTTGCTGAAGATAACCCTGGCTGAAATTCCTTCAGCTATTGTGGCCATGAAAGTGGGTGATTCTTTTCCAGGCATGAATGCTGATTAGGTAGAAGTAGGCTGGAAGCTGAGTTTCAACGTCATGTTGCTTCTGAGACTTGGAGTGCAACTCTTGATCACTGCAGCAGAGGCCATTGTTTCTCCAATCACACAGTTTGTAAAATACTTATAGTACAGATGTCCCTGTCATTGAGGCATTTACTTCATACCTGCATTCAGTCCCCAAAATGGCATTCTTAACAGAAAAACTGTACCCTTGCTACTACTTCTGTCTCTGTGGGAAAAAAAATAACACTAATATGAGATCTATATAACAAAACTTATGAGATTCATGTAGAGTCATAATTAGGAAGTCATTTGAATCTTTAAAGAAACACCAGAAAACAAAAAAAAGTGAACAAAATGTAGAAAAAATAAAAAACATTAAAGGATTTTGTTAAAAAACACAAGAGTAACTTAGCTAGAGTAAGTCATGAGTAGGAGACATGAGACAAAAATTCATAAAAGAGAAAACAAAACAAATGATTTTTCATTTTTTAAAAAGGAATAAAGCATAAAACATTTTTGTAGGAATAGTGAAACAATTAAAATATTTCAATAAACTAAAGAGGAAAATCAAAAAACATCATTATTAAATAATAAATACATTCAAATATTTTTAAATAACAAATGTAAATTATCTGAGGAAATTAAATAAATATGACAAAGGAACACAATATCTGAAAACATAATATCCACTAAGGAATGTTATTTGGTAACAAAAATCTTTCTATTCTAAATAAAATAGTCTCAATGTCATAGAAAGTTTTGACAAGTAATGAAGAAATATATCTTATACAAACTTTTTTTGATAATAGAGAGTAAAAAAACAGAACAGAATAATCTGCTTATTTTATGAAGATAGTACAGTTCTGTAATATAGCCAACAACCAATATCACAGAAACACAAAACTAAATACTAAATATCCTAGTAGACTATGAAAATAATAAAGCATTATCAAGTATGATGAACAGTGGAAACAAAATATAATGTAGGTTTTAAAGTTTTATTTTTCTATTTAGAAAGCAAAATAAAATAGGCTGCTAACAAAATATAATAATACAAGGCTAGTGAAAGCATGATGTTCTCTATTACTATCATATTCTGCAGTAATATTTTTTAAAAAAAGACATGATAAGGCACCTCAATGTTTCCATCTAAAATGGTTCGTTGGTAGATGGAACTATAAGACCATCCCAAGGTAGGCAATCTGAGGAAATCTGTGGGAACAGAAAAATTAAAAAGAAAATAAGATAATTTGTGGATTATGTATACATATGAGAAACCAAACTGTTTTTGGGGGAAAATTCTTGGAAACAATACACCACTTTTTACTTCTATGAACTCCAGTCAGGCCATATTAGGTCATAAATTATGTTATTTTAAAAATGTGTTTTTAGTTGACATTATATTTCTTACTAGGGAAATTACTTAGAGGTGCAATCTACCAAGTAACCACTTTAATGTTGACTTAAAACTAAAGCATGCAGACAGTCTACTGCAGAGATCACTCTCATTTCCCTTGTTAACCAGCAAGGAGAGATGGCCAACCCAAGAGAAATGAGTAAAATAGTGTCAACAAAATACATTTCCTCACATAAGATAAAGTACATCCAAACCCACTAATATGATTAAAGGAGAACATCTACATGACAGTTATAATCAATGTATGACTAATTAGATAACATATATAATCATAAAATGATAATTTGAAGACATAAAACCTAAGGTTTTAATATGTTTCTTAATTTTAAAAGGTAGTTACCAAATAAACTTTACAAAAACCAAAATAATAAAGCATTGCCATTTTCAAAAAATACTGTATATGTTCTATGAAGTTCAACATTTGATTTGAATTGGATGCTCTAGGAAAAGCAGTAGATAGAAAACAAAACAAGACAACAAAGAAAATGAGTTGAGCAGAAGAAATAAATCTACAGTTATGTCAATTTGTTAGGTAATTTTAATTAGCTAGAAGTCCAGGAAAATCAATAAAATAGCAAACTAATAAAGATAACAGTGTTCAGCCAGATTCTTGGTAAAATACCAACATTTAAAAATCAGCATTGTTTCTATATATCAGCAATAAACAATGGAACAACAAAATCACTAATATCAACAAAACTCATAATGCGCCTACTGTTATACCAAGAACTGTTCATGAGTAATGTGAATATAACTTTTAAGATTATGAATAGCCATAAAAGAAGATCTGAGCAAATATAAAATACTATATCTAAATGTAAAACACTATATCCAAATATTAAAAGAGTAAATACCACAGTGGTAAATTTTTTCAAAATTAGCTAGTAACTTTAATACAATTTTAATAAATTTTATTTAAAATAATATCTAGAATTTTTCATGTAACCTAAAAATATTATTCTAATATTCGTCTGACAGAGTAAAGAATGAGGAGACTCATATAATTTTAAAAGGTAAGGAAAAGTAGTAAATGAAAAGCTTATCATACTCCTTGATATCAGGCTTGTTACAGAGTAACCACAGATACAAACAGTGTATGTGTATAGAGAAAGATAAATAGTTCAGTAGCTGAATTAGGAACTTGGCATTTGATAGAGCTTGATTTAAAATCTGTGGGAAATAAATAGGCTTGTTTAATAAGTAATGATCATTAGAACTAATCATTAATGGAAAATAAAGAAAATTAGTTTTTTGGGGTGAGATGTCAACAAGATGATTAACTAGAAGCTCTGGTGCTCTTCCTTCCCATAAAACAAACAAAAAACAAATAAACAAACAAAAATGAATATACTACATTTTGACCAAAATAACTCAAGGGGAGCTCCAGAGAACAGCAGAGAATCAGCACAAATTCTGTAAAGCACAGAAACAGAGTATGGCCACGTGGAGAAGGAAACACCTTGTCTTTGTTACCCAACCACCTTCAGTCAGAATCAGCAAGACTCTTTTCTGCAAAAGGAACCCAGCAGACTCCATTACCACTGCAGACACATGCAGTCTTTGCTACCAGAGACTCCTGCAATCCTCACAGTCTCTGAGCCCAGGTGAGGGAGTTCTCTGGAGTCCTCACTCTGTGGTACTACCGGAGAAAGAGCCAATGCTATGACCTCCCCACCTCCACTCTGTGACTTGCCCTGCTACTGCATTGTACCATCTTGAAACCAGAGCCACTGTAGAGTGTATTCTATCTCAGAGGCAAGTAGTCCTTGCATCTCTCCATTATTGAGATTTTGCTGCCACTGCAGCACACTCACCCAAAAGCACACCTGCCCTCACCTGAGTTGCTGCTATGACCTGCTCAACAGGGCCAACCTAGTGGGAAGCTGCCCCATCCCCTTGTTTCAGTTGCCTATTCACCCTCCTTTTAGGCTCACACTAAATTGGTGCCCGGTCCCCATGGGGATCTCAAGCTTCCTGTATAACACTCCACAGGAACACAATAATTGTTGAATAACTGTCCCAAAGAAATAGAAATTTAGAAATTGCCTGCAAAGAAAATCAAAGTAATGTTTTAAAGGAAACTCAGCAAGATACAAGAGAATACAGATAGATGACTCAATAAAATCAGAAAAACAAATTATGATCTGAATAACATAATCAACAAAGAGACACATATCATGTAAAATAACTAAACAGAAATCTTGGAACTTAAGTATGAATTCAGTGAAATAATAACCAAAATACAACAGAGATTAAACAGCAGAATAAATTAAGAAGAAAGAATCTGTGAACTTGAAGATAGTCCTTTTGAATGACCCAGTTAGAGGAAACAAAGAAATAAGGAATGAAAAGATGGAGGACAGCCTGCAAGACTAATGGGACACCATTAAGTAATCTAATTTATGCATTGTGGGAATTCCAGAAAGAAAAGAAACACAGAAGTAAACAGAAAGCTTATTTAATAAAATAATTGCGGAAAACTTCCTGAGTCTTGGGAGAAATATGAAAACACAGATCTATGAGGCACAAAAGGTCCCAAGCATATATTACCCAACAAGGTCCTCTCAAAGACACATTAAAATCAAACTGTCAAATTCAAAGAGAGAAATTTAAAAGCAGCAAGAGAGATACGTCAACTCACATATAAGGGAATCTCCTTAGATTATTACTGAAACTTTGCTACAGGGATATTGTGAGATGATATACTTGAAATTCTAAAGAACAAAGAAAAACAATCCCTATAGGCCAAGAATACTAAGATACTATATCCAGCATGCTGTTAAGAAAAAATAAAGTCTTTCTCAGACAAGCAAAGCTGAAGGAATTTATCACTGCTGGAGCCCTCCCATAAGAAATATTTAAAGGAGTTCTTCAGGCAGAAATAAAAGGAGAAAATTTCTATTGTGGATACATATGGAAGGATAATATTTACTGGTAGAGAGAAATACATAGTCAAATGCAGGACACACCAATACTTTAATGGTAGTATATTGATTATGTACATCTCTGGTATGAAGGTTAAAAGTCAAAGCAGTCAAAATAAGCTAAAGGTAAAAATATCATTTTAACAATTACACAATATAAAAACATGTAAATTGTGACATGAAAATATAAATTGTGATAGGAGAGGAGGGTACAATTCTGGTGTTTATATGTCATAGATATTAAGGTGTTATTACCTTAAAATAGTTGATTTTAATATAAGATTATTTATGTAAGCTTCATGACTACAAAACCAGATGAAAATAGCAGATATACAAAAGACAAAGAAAAATTAATCAAAGCTTAGCACTACAAAAATTATTAAATCACTATGGTGGACAAGAGAGGAAAATGGAATAAGGGAGCTACAAAACAGCTAGAAAACAAATACAAAAAGGTAGTAGTAAGGAATAAGGGAGCTACAAAACAGCTAGAAAACAAATACAAAAAGGTAGTAGTAAACACTTTCTATACATAACAACTTTAGATGAAAATAAAATAAATTCTCCCATCAAAGGACATAAAGTGGTTAAGTGGATTGAGAAAATAAATTAAAAATATTCTAGTATATGCTGCCTACAAGAGATCCACTAAGATTTAAGGATACACATACAATGAAAGCAACAAGATGGAAGAAGATAATCCATGCAAATGGTAACCATAATAGAGTAAGGGTGCTTGGTTATGCTTATGCAGTACATTTTATTAGACAAGTCAAAAATTGTCCAGGTAACAAATTGTCATTGTTCAATGATAAAGAGGTTAATTCATCAAGAGGACACATAAATTGTATATATATGCAACCAACATTGGAGCACCTAAATATATAAGGCAAATACTAATGACCACAGTGATTAATAGATGACAATATAATAAGAGTAGGAGACTCATATACCCTACTTTCAACAATGAATAAGCAACAAATAAATCAACCAGACAGAAAATTAATAACAAAATGTTGGAATTGAATTTCACCTTTGATAAAATGAATCTAACACAGCTTCTATCCAACAGCAGCAAATATATATTTTTCTCTAGCACACATGGAACCTTCTCCAGGATAGAACATATGGTAGGCCCCAGGAAAAGTCTTAATAAGTTTAAAAGTTGAATTCATACCTAATATTATTTTAGAACCTAATAATATGAAACTAGAACTTAGTTACTAAAAGAATCTTAGAAAATTCACAAATATGTGGAAATTAAACATGCTTCTGAATAACAAATGGATCAAAAAGGAAAACAAAAGGAAATTTAAAAATACTTGAGACAGCCAACAATATAAATACAAGATGTCAAAACTTATGGAATGCAACAAAAACAATTCCAAGGGGAAAATTACCGCAAAAAATTCTTACATTAAAAAAGAAGAAAAATCTCTAAGAAATAGCTTAATGTTTTGCCACAACAAACTAGGAAAAAAACCCAAAGAACTTCAGGCCAGTGCAGTGGTTCATGCCTGTAATCCCAGTATTTTAGGAGGCTCAGGCATGTGGATCACTTGAGGTCAGGAGTTTGAGACCAGTCTGGCCAACGTGGAGAAACCCACTCTTTACTAAAATTACCAAAAATTAGATGGGCGTGGTGGTTCATGCCTGTAATCCCAGCTACTCGGGAGGCTGAGGCACAAGAATCACATGAACTTGAGAGGCAGAGGTTGCAGTGAGCCGAGATTATGCCACTGCACTCCAGCCTGGGCAAACCAGAGCGAGACTCCATCTCAAGGAAAACAAACAAACAAACAAAAAAAAACAACTAGCTGACCCTTAAACCACATGGCGGTTTCAAGTGCCGACACCCTGTCCAGGCAAAAATCCACATAAAACTTTTGACTCCCCAAAAACTTACCTTCTAATAGCCTACTGTTGACCAGAAGCCTTACTGATAACATAAGCAGTCAATTAGAATATATTTCATACTTTATGTAATTATATTCTGTATTCATACAATACAGTAGCCTAGAGAATGAAAATGGTATTAAGAGAATCAGAAGGAGAAAATACAGTTGCTATGTATTATGTGGTAGTAAATTATTGTAACAAACTGCATTTGCACCATCTTCAGGTTGAGAAGGCTGAGGAAGAGGGGTGGCATTTGATTTTATAAGCCTGATCTTTTTTAAGACCAGCTAAGAGTTTGCCAATTTTGTTTATTGTATCGAAAAAAATCTTAGTTTTATTGATTTTTAATAAAAGAATAAGAATCTGTTATTTTTACTATTTTCTTACTCCTGCTAATTTTACATTTACAGTCGACCCTTGAACAACAGAGGTTTGAACTATGTGGGCTCACTTATATGTGAACTATCTTTCAGCTCTGCCACTCCAGCATTCAGACAAGAAAAAAAAAGCATCCACACTGGAAAGAAAAAGAGAAATTATCTTTAAAGAAATTATCTTTATTTAGAGATGACATAATCCTATATGAAAAAAACCCCAAAGATTCCACAAAAAACTGTGAGATGTAATAAATGGATTCAGTAACACTGAAGGTCAAAAAATCAACATATGAAATTTAGTAGCATTTCAATGCAAATATTTTGACCTAATTTAAAAAAATTAAAAATACCATCCCATTTACAACAGCATTAAAAAACAAATGAAATGATAATAGGTAATAACTTTAACCAAGGTTTTTGAATTTGAATATATGTACACTAAAAGCTACAAAACATTGATGAAGGAAATTGAAGAGGACACAAATAAATGGAATGGCATCTCATGCTCATGAATTGGAATAATTAATATTGTTGAAATGTCCATACTACTCAAAGCAACAGACAAATTCAATGAAATTTCTAGCAATACCCCAATAGTATTATTCACAGAAATAGAAAAAAAAAAGACAGTACTAAAATTTGGATGGAACCATAAAAGATCTTGAATAGTAAAAAACATTCTGCAAAGGAAAAACAAAGTTGGAGGAACCGCACTTTTAAATTTAAAATTATATTACAAATCTATAGTGTTCTAAACAGTATACTACTGACATAAAACAGACACATACACCCAGGGAACAGAACAGAGAGCCCAGAAATACATCCAAACTTATATGGTCAACTAATTTTTGACAAGGGTACAAACAAAACACATTGGGGAAAGGATAGTCTCTTCAGTAAATGGTGCTGGAAAAACTGAATTTGCACATGCAAAAAATAAAATTGGACTGTTATCTATACCATGCACAAAACGCAACTAAAAATGAATAAAAGATCAAATTTTAAGTCCAGAAACTCTAAAATTCCTAGATGTGAATATAAGAGAAAGTTCTTAGCCATTGGCCTTGGCAGTAATTTTTTAGTATCATATCAAAACCTCTAGCTACAAAACAAAAATAAATAGTGCCACAGAAAAGTACAAAGCTTCTGCACAGCACAGGAAAAAATCATCCAAATGAAGCTGTTAACTATCAGTTAGGAAACAATATTTGCAAACCATATCTAATAATGAGTTAATATCCAAGATTTATAAGAACTCATACAACACAATAGCAGAAAAATAAATAACCCAATTAAAAATATGCAAAAGACCTGAATAGATATCTGTCCAAACAGTATATAAAAATGGCCAACAAGTCCATTAAATGGTCAACTTCAGTCAACAAACATAAGGTCATTGAAAGTGGATTTCAGATGAGACATGGTAATAGACTCTCAGTATCCTTTAAGGGCAAGGTCCAGCATACCCACTCATTAATATGGACATAAAAAAAGATTTATAAAATATATACCTAATTAAAATATTGATTTAGATCTATTGTATGTATTTATATTATTAAATTATAATATTAAATGTAAAAACAAATTGCAAAACTATATGCATATTCTGAGGTGATTTATTAAAACATCAAAAATGCAAAAATATTTTATCATGCTCATGTGAGGTATAAATGTTTATGAAAGGATGGAAAGTGGTCTATACAAAACTACATGTACCAATTTCATGACAGTTGCTGATTTGAGAGACTCCACAATATAAATGGCAATTTGATTTGATTCCAAAGGAGATTTAACACTATATATAATGCTATATATATTTTATTTCAGAAAAAGCCACATGTAAATATGACATAGTAACAATAACCTGTTGCAGATTATAGCAAATTAAGTAATTTCTTTTTGGTTTATTTGTACTATTTATTTGTAATATTTCTCAAGGAATAAACTACCCATATAATTGTAAACTTTAAGAGATTTCCTGAAAATACTTTATGTATAGATTGTAATAAGGTTCAAACATTAATTTTGTTCAGTTTTCCACAAACCTCATGATTATTAGGAAAAACTTTCATGTTTTATTAAATTATATTAAATAATAAGACAAATATTCAATTTATTGAGTTTCCACAGTGAATGTGTAATTGATGACATTTTTTAGTAAAAGTGGAAGGAATTACTGGTACTTTGAGATGGATCACTTCAGAAAATAATGAATTCATGTGTTGCAAAGTAACTTACACTTTTTGATTTTAAAATGTTATGGAGGAATTTGTTCTCTCAAGAACCGTGAAAGGTGCCCGATTGGATTTAAAAACAGTATATAATTTTCTCATGCTTAGAATACAGGCAAGAATTAAAAGAAAATAGCTACTTTTAAAAATCATCAATTACTTTGTCATATTAATATGAAATTATTCTGATACCTAATTAAATGCTCTATGCCATATCAGATTATCTGACAAGATAAATATAAATGCATCTTTGATTGACGTGGATGAAGAGCCTGAGTACCACAGCTGGTTTCAAGACAGCAGACTGAAGAAATTATATTATAAACAAGAGCGAGAAACACAGAAATGGGGGCTTTTCTGTAAGAGCTGGAGCCAAAAAGGTGTCATCAGTATCTGGCAACACCTGAAACAGGGGCAAGAAGGTGAATGCACTTGCTTATTTCCTGTCTCACCCATTCTATTTGACCTCCCAGAAGGACCTCCTTTGGGCCAAATCTAATTGGAAGTCTCCTGGATAGAGAAAAAAGACACAAAGCAGCATAGGAGGGAAAATACAAAATATTAGAAAGCAAAACAAAACAAAAAAAAATGAAAAACAAAACGAAAAACAAAACAAAACAAAAACCCAAAACACAAAAACAGAAACACAAATTATTATTATAATAGAAGTAATAACACAAAGAATTAAAACCTAACATTTAGTAATGATGTTAGAACATTGAAAATAATAATTTAAAAAGTATGAAATACAATATTTAAAATAAAAAATATTTACAAAGAAACAAAATTCGGTATATCATCAGTAACGCTGGATACAAGAAGACAAGCAAACAGTAATATTAAAATGTTTAAAGGGAATTACGTTGAAGACAGAAATTCTTTCCCACTAAAACCATATTGAGGGCTTCTGCTTTTGTGTATGACCGACAAACATGCTGTAGTTTTCCTTACACCTTACACAAGAAATCTGAAAACCATCTATGAATCAACTATTTTCAGATAGTTTTGGAGAGTGATCTCTAAGAAGACTGAAACAAATGAGTTGAGCCTGAAGATTATCCTGGCTTTCAACCTAAAAGGACTTTCCAGGGTGAAGAACAGTAAGGAGAAACCTAAAATGTCTAATACACAGTCTCACTGAGGAGAAAGAGATGGGGAGGAGGCTGAGATGGCTACAACTGGTGGGACATAGTTCCAAAGAGAAGAGAAATATGCAGATAAAGAGATACAAGACTATACAGGACATTCAAGTTTTTGCAGAATGCTAAGCTGCACAGACAAGTGAGAACTCCATGAGGCTAGAAAATAACCACTTCTTGGGTGCTGTAGTGTAGCTTTCCCCAGCAATCATGTACACTGGAGGAATATTCAAGTTCCAGTAGGAGTGAGCAGAGAGGCCTTGGTAAACACTAAGACATTAGCAGATACTCGGCATCATCCTGCTTTAACAGTAAAGGATAAAGTAGTGCCAGAATAAAAGCCGTTCTAGACCTGCAAAGCAAAGCTTTGAAAAGAGGCCTCAAAAGGTCAATCTGATCCTCAAACCACTCAAGTACATGTCAGAAACAAAATAAAACAAAACATCAACCTTTAAAAATAGATACAATCGAGTAGGCATTCAAAAATACAGCAAGCAAACTGACATCAAATAACAATTGTTATAAATGAAAAGAATAAGAAAAATAGTATCCTTAATAAACAGGAAAATCATTCATTAGAAACAAAACCGGAAATGACAGAAATGTTGCGATTGGAACATAAGAACTTCAAAATAGTCATTATATACATGATAGTGGATTTAAATCAAAATATTAATGTAGTAGGAGAGAAAAGGTAGCTATGAAAAGGAGGCAGGCGAAACTTCTTAAATTGGAAACAGCAATTCTCAAATAAAAATAACATTGGGTATTCTTTATGTTTTTTAATTTTTTAATTTATAATTTTTGTGGATGAATAGGGCATACTCTCTGATAGAACCACAGAGTGACTATAGTCAGTAATAATTTAATTGTACATTTAAAACTAAGAGTGTAATTGGATTGTTTGTAACATAAAGGATAAATGCTTGAGGGGATTGATAACCTCATTCTCCATGATGTGATTATTACACATTGCAAGTCTGTACCAAAACATCTCATGTATCCCATAAATATATACACTTAACATTGGATAGGCCGGGCGTGGTGGCTCACGCCTGTAATCCCAGCACTTTGAAAGGTCGAGGCAGGCAGATTATGAGGTCAGGAGATTGAGACCATCCTGGCTAACAAGGTGAAACCCCGTCTCTACTAAAAATACAAAAAAATTAGCCGGGCGTGGTGGCGGTGCCTGTAGTCCCGGCTACTGGGGAGGCTGAGGCAGGAGAATGGCGTGAACCCCGGAGGCGGAGCTTGCAGTGAACGGGAGATCACACCACTGCACTCCAGCCTGGGCCACAGAGCGAGACTCCATCTCAAACAAAAAAAAAAAAAAAGGAAAAGAAAAAGGGATATTCTTAACAGCAGATTACACAAAGCAGAAGAAAAATCAATGGACTTATTATAGAAACATAACAACAGACTCTAAACTGCAAAGAAAAACTCACACGGAACAATGGTGATTGAGAGATTCTTACCCTGTTCATAAATGTTAAAGTGTAGAAAAAAAGCATGTCTTACAATTTACGAAAGAAGGTTAAATAGGACCTGATTGTGAAAGATTTGAGAGTCTGGCCAACAAGTTAAGTTTGATTTGCGGGTGGTTGGAATTCTCTATTTCTGAGCAGGGGAGCAATGTGATGAGAGATGAGCTTTATGTATTGCAACATCCATCTTCTCCCAGGAATGGAAGAGAACAAAAGCCTGCCTGGCTGAGTTTGGGGAGCATATTGCTAAGGAAAACATAAACATGTCTACTTAAGTAATCTATATTAGTTTACCCAATCGCTATTCAGGTATTTACTTCTCCAAGAAATATTGCCCGCAGCCACAAACCCATGCTAATAGTTCCCCACTGTAATAGACACATCAGTGCAAAGTGGAGGCAGTGTCAGAAAACAAATATTAAGGAGATCTTGAAACCATGATTTTCAAAGCTGGAGATTCATTATTTCATCGCATAGTGTGCTGTTCCAGGAGTTTGCTTGTATTCTCATCCCAGAGATTGAATAATGAATACAATTATAGCAGTAGGGAATGTGACAGGACAATCAGAAACAAGCTGACAATTATGGATATTAGTTGAATAGAGTGACAGTTATTTACCTACATGAAATGAAAGGTATATTTCCAAAATTGAGCTTATGCTTCAGAAAAGCCTGGATGAATCATTTAATTTGGAATTTTCAGTTTGTTGAAAGAATATAAGATGACTCTACTGAATATATCGAGGACTTAAAATTAGGGTGATGAAAAGTCCTGGTTTACCGGGAGGTAATTCAATTTTATACTTTTGTCTTGGTTTACTTATTAATAACAGACTCTTTCACTCCCAAATCTGCCCCTGATGGGTTTTGAAACATTTGTTTAATTAATTCACACTGCCATGAAAAGGCAGCTGAATGTTTGTATTGCATTGATGCCCTTGAAAATAGAATGGGAAAGATGTTTAAAATTTAGTTTTCATTTGATGACTTCAAATTTCTCTTCATATTTCCACAAAGTGTATGTGTGACATAAATTCCTTTTAATCGCTTTAGGTTCATTGAAGAAGTATAGGACTCTGGGGAATTCTCTGCAACTTCTTTGAAGAATTATAGAACCCCTGCTATACATAATGTAGATGTAGTGCAGTTAAATGTACTGAATAGTGTGGACTTGGGAGCAGAGTTACCTGGGTTTGAACTCTGGTCCTGCCAAGTACTACCCAAATGACCTTAGGGAGGTCACTTAAGTTCTGTGTGGCTGCAGTCACCCCATTTAATAACAGGATTAAATGGCTGAGTAGTTAGAAGGTTATTAGACTATATGGCACATTCTTGTTAGAATTATGTAACTGTCTACTGTTATACTATTTTCTATAGCAAATTAAGAAAAGGGTTTTTTTAAAAGACAATTTATAGTTATTTCCAACTCCAAGTGTAAATTTTGCTGGGAGAAAAATGTGGATGGTGGTGCTTCACATACACTCTGGAAATAAATGCATATTAAGTATAAAAATATTCCTTAGCTGGGCATGGCCACTCATGCCTTTAATCCCATCACTTTAGGAAGCTTAGGTGGGAGGATTGTTTGAGCCCAGAAGGTAGAGGCCAGCCTGGGCACCATACGAGAGCCAGTCTTTACAAAACATTAAAGAAAAAAATGTTAGCCAGGCCTGATGGCTCATACCTGTAGTCCCAGTTCCTCGGGGTGCTGAGGTGGGAGGTTTGCTTGAGCCCCTGAGGTTGAGGCTGCAATGAGCCTAGGTCATGCCACTGCACCTCAGCCTGAGTGACAGAGTCAAGACCCTGTCTCCAAAAAAAGAAAAAAAAGTTCCTTACCAAGTGACTGTTAATTGATCTTTAACCATTTCCAGAACTAAAGACACATTGAAAGGATTAAGTTAATTTGTAGAAATGTGACACCCAGCACTACCACACAGAGGAAATGCTACTTAAAAAAGCTGACCACAGGAAAAAATCATGTGATATTATGTAAATGATCTTAAGGCTTTCAACTATTAGCATAGTTTAGCTAATCACATACCAATTCCAAAATGCTTCCTTAGTGGTCCACACAGTGGAATCTGAAAAAGCTGAAATACATCTCCTTCCATTTTTTTTTCCCCTTTAGTTTTCATACAACAGATACAAACAATGAAATTTTAACAGAAATTTCCTGGGGTAGGATGCAGAGTTCTTAGGAAATCTTCTGTTTTCTTATAAAAGCAAGAGCCTGAAGTAGGTGATGATTCTTATCACATTTTGCTGATTTGAAATAAAAAAATAAAGCCTGAAGAGTCAGTGGGAAATTTTTCAACCATTAAATGATAGTCTGTTAAGTAACATGATCACAAAAGAAAGGAGGAGATGTTATTGTTAAACTATTGAAGTCCTAGGCTGTTATCTCTTGATTTCTTGGTATATAAGGAAATAAATACCTCTGTTAAATTCAGTTTATGTTTATTTTTTGTTTATGATTTTGCCTTCAAACACATTTCTAAAATATTGTTCAAGAGTGTATGAGGGCTAAAGCTCTATAAATCATCCTGAAATCTTAAGGTTTGCATTCATGAATATTACCTGAGGATGTGTGGTATGGTTTGGATTTGTGTTCCCACTCAAATCTCATGTTAAATTGCAATCCCCATTGTTGGAGGAAGGACCTGGTGGGAGGTGACTGGATTATGGGGGCCAACTTCCCCTTGCTAATCTCATGATACTGAGTGAGTTCTCATGAGATCTGGTTGTTTAAAAGTGTGTCGCACCATCCCAGCACTTTGGGAGGCTGAGGCAGGCAGATCACAAGGTCAGGAGATCGAGACCATCCTGGCTAATACTGTGAAACCCTGTCTCTGCTAAAACTACAGAAAATTAGCCAGGCTTGGTGGCAGGCACCTATAGTCCCAGCTACTTGGGAGGCTGAGGCAGGAGAATGGCGTGACCTCGGGAGGCGGAGCTTGCAGTGAGCCTAGATTGCCCCACTGTGCTCCAGCCTGGGAGACAGAGTGAGACTCCGTCTCAAAAAAAAAAAAAAAAGTATGTAGCACCTCCCTCTTCATTCTCCTTCCTTCTCCCTCCATGTAAGATGTGCCTGCTTCCCTTCACCTTCCACCATGATTGTAGGTTTCCTGAGGCCTCCCAGGTATGCTTCCTGTATAGCCTTTGGAACTGTGAGTCAATTAAACCTTTTTTCTTTATAAATTATCCAGTCTCAGGTAGTTCTTTATAGCAATGCAAAAATGAACTAATACAATGTGTAATACACCAAGGCCTTTATAGAAACTTTGGGCAGGTTTGCTACTGCTCCAAGCACTGCATAAGAAATTACAAGAAATGCAAAGAAAGGAACAAAGCACAACTCTTTAAAGCAGACGGTAAAAGATATTGTAAATAGACTTAAAAAAGCTTCAATGGTTTATTGATGAGAGTTGCTACAGTTCCAAACAATAGACAGTGTCAGAATTAATATATTTTAATTCTTAGATATGTCTTTTGTTATTTGTCATTGCAAATGTGGGAAACTCATCACAAATGTGGACATCATACTATATTGTCTATATAAAATCAGAAGCAAAGTGTGTGTAGACATGTAGATATGCTTGATTTTCACTAAAATATCATCATGAACAAACAATTTTATTTCAATGAAACTTTCACAAGCTATAGGTGCCAGAAACTTGAGTGGGACTCAAGTTAATTGTGCTGACTTTAAAATTTTATTCGAATAAATTATTGATATATTTAACAAAATACAGGCAGGTTCAAATAAAATACAAAGAAAATCGAGAAATTACACAGACATAGATCTCTGAAGAGTTATATTATAATTTAGGTTAGAAGATTTAATAAAATAGAGATTCTATTTCTCCCCAAATGTATATACAGATTCAATGCCATTCTCTCCTTGAAACTATAGAAATTTTTTGTTTGGAAGTAGGGGTAAGCATGAGCTCAGTGATAGCCAAAAAGCATTAAAGAATAAGAACACAGTAGGAGGGCATATTCTGCTAAGTATTCTGAGTTAATATAGAGATAAATCAATTAAGAAAGTGTAAAATTTGTGGAAAGACAAATAGATAATGGAATACAAGAAATAGTCCAGAAACATTAGTAAACTCACTAGTACAATAAGAGGTTTCCCATCATTTTTATTCCTAGGATTTGAGAAAAAAGATCCTGTTCCACAGACTCCAATACGTCGAACATTCTGGATTCCGTTTTGTTCTGCGATGCATGGTAGTCATTGTGCCTAACTTGTCTCTTGTGATCACTGGCCTCTGTAACTCCAGGGTCCTATCATGTACAGTAATGCCTGGGAGCTCAGCAGCATCCTCCACCATTAGGACAGCCACCAAAACTCTCTGTTCTTATAGTGTAGGTATCAGTGGTTTCGCAAGGACCTACCTTTCAGACTCTCCAACATGGGGAGGGAACAAGTTCTCTCCTGATTAATCTACTGTCATATTTCTGTATTTTTTGATACCTTCCCCCATATGCTACCAAGGGAGTGATGGTATCTCATCCTCCTTGAATGTGGGCCTAGTTGAGCTTAGTTTTTGTCAGTCAACCAAGCAAAACACTAGAGCCAATCCTTTTTAAGGCATATAAATAATGAATTGTTATAATGGCCAGGTCTTCACTTTAAACTGATTTCCAGTATCGAGTCTGTTTTTGTTTTATAATCCATGGTGCTAGAACATACAGCAGAAATGAAAATAAAAAGGATAAAAATACTAATATTGTTATGACATTTAAAATATTTGAGCAGTTCTTCATAAGCTAATTATCATATAAACAATATGAAGATGTTCTGTGTATCTTCATCAATACTTCGCTGCTAAAATGCTTTGTTAACTGCTAATGAAAAAACAAGCAGTTAATTATAAAGTGACAGTCATTGAACTGCAAATTTTAGTGCTTTTATTTTAGTAATAGACTATTGAGACTGTTACCATCTCAGAATCTGTAATGGCACTGCACAGTCTCAGTCTGAAAAGCAAGTGTAAAACATGTCTCCAGTATTTTGATTGAGTATGAAAATGGTTGTCTGTTAAAGTAAGAAATCATATTCTTTTTTTTTTTTGAGACGGAGTCTTGCTCTGTTGCTCAGGTTGGAGTGCCTGTATATTAATATATATATTCAAAGGTATATGGATGTACTTATATATATTTAATATATGCTTATATATTCAAAGATATATGGATGTGTGTGTGTATAAATGTGTGTGTGTGTGTATCAGATAGATAGATAGATAGATAGATAGATAGATAGATAGATAGATAGATAGGTATTTATCTTGCCCAAAAATGACAGTTCCTTTTCTGGGGACTTTCAACAAAGAATGCCAGCAATCTCTAAAGCAGAATTCTTTTTCCTTCCAGAAAATTCTTTCTCTAAGAACACTTAGTTAATTCCTTTCTTTTATATGCTAAATAAAAAACTTTGTAAATTTATTAATTTTTACTTATTTTTAATACACGGATGTGTTTCTTAAGATGTTTACTAGTTTCAGTGTTCTGTTTTCCTGTATAATTTCTCTTTATAAAAATAACTTGCTGTTTGTGACTAATAGCACATCTATGAGGGGGAGTTGCTATGAAAAACAGATCTTATAGGAGAACTCTCACCCTTCCAGTGACAACATCTTACATTATATGCTTTGATACTGAATTTTATGCATTTGCATGAGATAAAAATGCATTGATAATAACACATAAATTGTAAGAACTGTTTTGGAAAGATCACTTGTATTTGTGAAATTTAGAGGATTTATGACTATTGCGTCTTTCTCTTAGAAGAAGTCCACATAAACGTGACATTCTCTCAGGTCAGAATGTAAAAAAATAAAACAATGCAACCTAAATCCAACTACTTCATTCATCTTTTAGAACCATTTTTAAAGTGTTCATTAATTCTCACTTTCTTCATTTCTGAAATGAAGTTCAATAAACTGAACAAGCACTTTATCTTCCAAAAGTGATACGTTAGAAAATTCCTCTGTTGGATTTAATTAGGTGAGATGTCTGCAAGTAGGTAATTAGTTCACTCAGCAGATGAATTCAGAAATGTTTCTCAGAAGGCAGCTTTATTATATTTTCACCTTCATGTACCAAGATGAAACATTTTCTAAAATAAAAACTACTAATGAAACAATTCTCCTGCCACTAGTGTAATTCCAAATAAACAGCACCCTAGATAAAGTATATATAATATTTTATCAGTAATTTATGCTTCAAAAAAGTATATAATACATTATTAAAAATTTTATGAAAACAGATATTTTTATATGGAAGATATCAAATTTAAATAGATATTACTTGGAAATAGCAAACATATTTTACCATAAAGAAAACAACTGAACAAAGGATACTAGGCATACTTGACAAGAGTGAATTTTATCTTAGTAACATAACAGAGCTCAAGCTTTTTACTACACAATACTTTAAATAATTGCTTCCACTAGGGAATTTGACTTTCAGCATTTATTATTCAAATTACTGAACTAGATCTATGGATTCCTATTACCACATATATATTGCATTACTGAGAGATTAACTTGACCTCTCTCAAATTAACCAGTGCCAATAAGGCAACCCCAATCACGTTATAACTACAGGAGCCATCTATACAATAGAGCTATATCTGATGTCTTCATAAAATTATAAAATTTTTATGCCAGTTTTAAAATATTTATGCCAGTGAGAAAAAAAAAATAACAGATTTTTGTTCCTGGGTTCCAGATTAGAGAATTGCTCAGTGAAAGAATTTGTATGATTTTTATTCCCACAATTGCATTTGAGCTTTAAGCTTTTCCTTTCTTTAAGATTTTATTAATGCCCCAAATCCTGCCGCTTTTGCTACAACAGAGGATGGCCCTTTATATTTATGTGTTTAATACAGGCAATGTATATCCACAAATATTATTTTGTACACTAAACTGCATCTACAGTTTCATGTGATGTATATCCCATATTAAATATTTATTATACTTTTATGAAGCACAGTTGTACATATTTAGTTTTCATTAAATTGTAAGCAGAATCTACACAAGAATAGAAATATATTTTTACACAAGAAGAGAATAGATTTTTCGATCTAAAAGAAAAAGTTTCATGATGAAATAGTTGTGTTTTCTTTGTTTAAATAATTGCATCACTCTAATGACTTGACACACACACACAAGCACACAGTTTTCAAGGATAAAAATCATTCCTTAGAATTCCCCACAGTATTGTTTTACCAAAAAAAATCCAACTAAATATTCATATTTACCATTCACAACATCTGGATCTTGCCTTTCTTAGTCAAAGGAGGTTTTTAAGAGTTCCTGTTCTGCATTCACAATGTTGTTGCCTAACCAAGTTTGAGAGTAACTTAATTTTGTTTTGGATTTTACATGCCTTTTCATTTAGTTACCATGTGGAAAAGGTCTATTACAAGTATTAAAGCAACTAGAATACACAGTGTCGAGCAGTTACACTCTCAAGAGGATACTCGGGGTAGTTACGGGAAAATTATTCTCTTCTACATGTCTCTCCATTTCACAGATGTGAAGAGAACAGGGAATACTTCTTGGAATACAGTGTAAGCACTCATTACAATTAGAAATTAATTTGGAAATATGCACCAAAGTAAGAAGCAATTTCGTTTGTGCAGTGATTATGAATATAATCATATCATCTACCAACATATGTCACCTGTTGTTTTGAATTTTTGTACTAACCCCTCTAGTTTGTTTTACATAAGTGATAATAGTAGGCAAACTTGATCCCTTGTCTTAAACAGGAATGGGAAAGTTTTACCATTAAATACAGCACTTGCAACAGTTTTCCTATGGATTATTTTTGACTAGCTATGGAGTTCATTGCTATTCCTTGTTTGCTGAAAGTTGTTATCATGAATGAATAGCTCAATTCTGTTACTTTTTCCTGTATCTAGTTTTATAATTATTTTATTTTGTATTACTTAATCATTTTCTTTTAACCTCAAAGTAGCTCACAGATAATGCCAAAGTCCACAGATGACAGTTTGAGAACCACTGCTTAGACATCAGTTAAGATTTTTACCAAAAATTTACTTCAGTTAAGATTTTTCTTTGAATGGTAAACTTTCTTGCCTCTGGTTTATGTGAAAATATCTCTACTTGCTTTTATCCTTTGATTATGCTTTCACTGTATTCCCAATTCTAGATTTAGATATTCTTTTTGGAACTTTGTACATATTACTCCATGTACTTTTGAACTCCATTGATGTTTTTCACAAGTAAAATGTCAGTTGACTCATTTTTTTCTTGTAGAAAGCTGTCTTTTTTCTCTGAATGTTTTAAGAATTATTTCTGCATCCGTATTGGTTTTCTCTTGCTGCTGTACAAATTACTGCAAACTTAGTGGCTTTAAACAACACAAATGTATTAACTTACAGTTGTACATAAATCCACAAAGCATGTCGTTGGGCCAAAATCAAGGTCAACAGGATGGCTTTTTCTGTTAACCCAAATGAAGCTTACTTGTTAATTACAGTCTTAAAAATGAGTGTTTTCATTTATTTATTTGCATTTTATAACTATATAATAATATATTTATATATAACAATTTCAAAGAAACATAATAATGATGTATAATTTTCTTCTGTTTCTTTTTTTATTATTATCATACTTTAAGTTCTAGGTTACATGTGCACAATGTGCAGGTTTGTTACGTATGTATACATGCGCCATGTTGGTGTGCTGCACCCATTAACTCGTCATTTACATGAGGTGTATCTTCAGTTTCTTTTAACTCCTTCAGAATTGGCATCAGGATTATATTAGCTTCATTCTCTGCTTTAAACAGCTTTTGTGGTATTGTAGTTCCTTATTTTTGAAAGATTAAACAAACCTAGCTTTAAAATTGAGAGTTCTAAAATCTTTGCCACTAGAGATTTCAAATCTCCTCAGGCTTAAGTTGGAAATAAAATTCAAATAGTATATCAAACAAAAGCAAATTACCATTTTCAAATAAAATAAATGATATTTAGTAAAAACCAGAATAATTCAAAGATAACATAAATAAATTTGATGACAACTTTTTTTTTTTTTCAATTTTAGCATGTAAATCAAGGCTTTTGACTAACTGGTTGATATACAGACTAGAGCTGGGGACTACAAGTCACCATTTGTAAGGCTGTGAGGTTGACATAGAGTATGTCTGGCATACTCTATGCCAAATAGAGTGGCGGGGTATGTTTGGCAGGGAATTATCTTAACAGTAAAAGCAGTGAATTTATTGAGTTACATTTCTTTCCAGATTAGATGACAAAATCTGAAAACTAGGGGATAACTACTTGACCTAATTCAAATAATGAGTTGGTACCCAAGTAGCGATTGGGGTACTTTAATATTTCATATGGCCTTTCTAGCAATTCTTCAGATAAACTTAATATCTCACAGCTATTTGAAGTAAAAATAAATAATTGTTTTTTATTTATTAAATAAATGCTTGAGGTATTTATGCTTAGGTAATTTAATAGTGACATTCAGAACTTTTGTTATTTTGATACATGCTAAAGTTATTTAAAATTCGCTTTTTGAATTATTAACTCATAAGACTGATTTGACTTAAAACTATGTGCTAATTTGGTTGATTTTATTAGATATGAGTTATTGCATGTCTTAAAGTATGTCTTGATTTCATTATATAATATTTTTAATATGTGTGTATGTGTGAAAGCAGTGGCATTCTGTGAGGGTTGAAGACAGTCATGAAGAGATGCTGGATTTTACCAAGTGCTTTATCAGCATCTACTGAGATGACTTTATGGAATTTTTTTTTAAATTATTTTGTTTCTGTGGTGAATGGCATTTATTGTTTTGTGTATGTTGAACCATCCTTGCATCCCTGTAATAAAACCCACTTGACCATGGAGTATTACCTTTTATTAGGTGCTTTTGGATTCAGTTTGTTAGTATTTCGTTGAGGGTTTTTACATCTATGTTCATCAGGGATATTGTTCTGCAGTTCTCTTTTTTTTTTATTGCTTCCTTGCCTTGTTTTAGTATCGGGGTGATACTGATTTTGTATAATTTGTTAGAAAGGAATTCCTCCACCTCAACTTTTTGGAAACATTTCAGTATGTTTGCTACTAGCTTTTCTTTGTATGTCTGATAAAATTGGGGTGATAATCCATCGGGTCTTGGACTTTTTTTGCTGTAAGTGTTTTTTTTTATACTGATTCAATTTCATCACATATTAATGGTGTGTTCAGAATTTTTATTTATTCCTGATTCAATCATGGGATGCTTTACTTTTCCAGAAATATATTTATATCCTGTGGGTTTTCTGGCTTATGTGCGTGGAGATGCTCACAGTATTCTGTGATGATCATTTTTATGTCTGTGTATCAGTTGTAATGTCACCTTTATCATTTCTGATTACGCTTATTTGTATCTTACCTCTTTTTTCTTTATCAATCCAGCTAATAATCTTTTTTCTTTTTAATTCTGTTTAATAGTTTTACTGAATTACAAATTACATGCCAGGAAACTAAATTATTTAAGTATATAATTCAATAGTTTTTAGTATATACATAGAAATGTGCAACCATCACCAAAATGTAATTTTATGTTTTCATCACCCTAAAAAGATATTCATACTTACTGTGCTTTCAATTACTAAGCATAGGCAAATATTAATCCATTTTTGTCTCTGTATATTTGCCAATTATGAACATTAAATATAAATGGAATCATATAATATATTGACTTTGTGACTGGCTTCTTTCACTTACCATAATGTTTCCAAAGTTCATTTATATTTTGGTATATACCAGTCATCCATTCACTTTGTTGCAAAATCATGGCCAATTTAATCAATATACCACATTTTATTTATTCATTTATTGGTTTATGTACATATGGGTGTTTTTCAAAAGTTTTGGGTATTATAAATAAAGATGTTCTGGATATTTATGTACAAGTTTTTATAATAATTTATGGTTTCATATATTGCAAAAATCTCCCCAGGACTGAAATTGCTGTGTCCATAAACATCTTAGTTTAGCATTTTGAGGAATTGAAGAACTGTTTTCCAAAGAGTCTAAAGAATTCCACATTCTCACCAAAAATGTATGAGCATTCTAATTTCTCCACCATGTTATCAGCACCTTTTATTGTCTGTCTTTTCATTATAGACATGATAGTGTATTAGAATAATATTTCATTGTAGTATTGAGATATATTTCCATGATGACTGATGTTAAGCATCCTTTTATGTGCTTAATGGTTATTTATATATTTTATTTAAAGAAATATTTATAAAGACTCTACTTGTTTTTAAGTTGGGTTGTGTATTATATTATTGTAGACTTGTAAATGTTATTTGTATTTATGGATATAATCCCTTATCTGATATCTAACTTACAAATATTTTCAGCCATTTGCAGACTGTTCTTTTACTTTCTTTTATTTTATTTTTATGTAACAAAAAAGTTTTAAATATATGAAATCTAATTAATGTTTTGTCACTTATGCTTTTTATGTTATGTCTGTGAAGGCTTTCTCTTAAGCAAAGTCATTAAAATTTATGCCTGTATCTTTTCTAAGGGTTATATTGTTATACCTCATATATCTAGATATATTTTCCATTTTGAACTAATTTTTACGTACCATTGATAAAATTTAGATATTTTGCTTCTCTCAATCTCATGTTAAAATGTGATCCCACTTGGTGGTGCCATGCTTGTACAGACAAATAAACTTATTTTCTTCATAAGTTACCTGGCCTCAGGTATTTCTTTATAGCAAGGCAAAATGTACTAATACAATGTAATTGAGGAGGGGCCAAACTTTGTTATTTTTGCATGTGAATATTATGTTCTTCCAGCATAATTTGCTTAAAGAGCTCTCTTTTTTACCCATTGAATTGCCTTAGCAACCTTGTCCAAAATGAATGACCACAAAGATAAAGTTTTCTTTGTGAATTCTCAATTTTGTTCTATTATTGTATATGTATATCCTTAGAGAAGTAAGGAAATTAATATTTTCTAGTATAATATTTTAATTCCTTTAATAATTTCAACTGTATTTTGAGTGATTTTTGTGTTTGCCCTAGTGCTTACAATAAACATATATCAGGATCTTTCTCATATTTATAATAATATTATTGCAGTAGGTATAAAAACTTTATTCTTGTATAGCTCAATTCCCCCTTTGTTGTGCTATTAATGGTATACACTAGTAGTCCCCACCATTTTTGACACCAGGAACCAGTTTTGTGGAGGACGATTTTTCCATGGATCAAGTAGAGGCTGGTTTTGGGATGAAACTCTTCTACCTCAGATAATCAGACATTAGTTAGAGTCTCTTAAGGAGCACACTTTAGATCTCTTGCATGCTCAGTTCACAATAGGGTTCACATTCTTATGCGAATCTAATGCTGACACTCATCTGATAGGAGGTGAAGCTTAGGTGGTAATGTTCACTCACCTGCTGCTCACCTCCTGCTGTGTGGCCTGGTTCCTAACAGGTCATGGACCAGTACCAGCCTGCAGCCCAGGGGTTGGGGACCTCACTATACGTGACATTTCTATGTATGTTCCAATTCCAAAATGCATTACTATAATTATTAATTTATATACTTATATATTTTTAAAAAGCTGAGTGAATAAATGAAAGCAAGTATATATTCTCAGAATCTATTATATTAATCTTTTCATTTACCATTTCTGATTTTCTTCATTTCTTCTTGTCGATGAGTATTACCTTCTGGTATTATTTTCTTGCGGCAATTCAGCCTCCTTCTTACAATTTTTGTGTTTTTATTGTCGAAGATATTACATTTCTATATGTTATTACCCTAGCAATACAATTATCTATACATTGTTTTATGCAGTTGATTTTTATTTCAGCTACATAAGAAATGGAAACAATATGAAATAGTACTTGTGTGTGTGTGTGTGTGTGTGTGTGTGTGTATTTATATATTTATGGGACCACCTTTACTGGTGTTCTTTTTTTAAATTTTGTAAATTTGAATTAATATCTGCTGTCACCTTTGTTCAACCTAAACACTGTCCTTTATCATTTCTTATAAGGTGTACCTGTTAACAACACATTTTCTCTTTTTATTTATCTAGAATTATATTTATTTCAGCTAATTCTTTAAAGATTGTTTTGTTGGATATAGGATTCTGGACTAATAGAGTTCTTGTTTGTTTGTTTTTATTGTTCTTGTTTGTTTGTTTTACTGTCAGTCCTTTGAATATGTCATCCCATTGCCCTCTGCCTCCATATAATTGGCATTTCCCTGTATATAAGAACTAATTTTTATTTTACTACTTTACAATTTTTATCTTTGTTTTTGCCTGTCAAAGCTTTGGAAGTATACCTGGTTGCTGATATATTTTGTATTTATCCGCTTTGAAGTTTGTAGATCTTCTTTGACATGTAGCTGTTTTTCACCACATTTGGGGTTTCCAGCCATTGTTTTAAAGTATTTTTTGTAAATCTTTCTTGATCTCCTCTCTCTCTGATAATTATACTGCACATTGTCATACTTAATAATGCCCACATTTCTCTGAGGCTCTGTTCATTTTTATTCGTTGTTTTTTCTCTGTTTTCAGAGTGTATAATCTCAATTTATCTGTAGATCTACTGATTCTTGGCCAACTCAAATCTTCTGCTGAACCTTTCTGGTAAATTTTTCATGTTGGTTCTTAGAGTTTTCAACTCCACATTTTTCACTTGGTTCTTCTTAATAATTTCTTTATTTTCATTGCTATTTTCTATGTTTTGGTCTTTTTAAATTCCTTATTTTCTTTTAAATCATTAAATATAGTGGTTTTTTAAAGTCAAACAGCTAATATTTTATTTAGGATTTTTCCTTGATATTCATAAGCAATAGTGCTCTGTATTTTTTTAAAAAAATTTATTTCCATAGGTTTTTGGAGAACAGTTCGTATTTGGTTATGTGAGTAAGTTCCTTAGTTGTGATTTGTGAGATTTTTGTGAACCCATCACCTGAGCAGTATGCACTGAACCCAATTTGTAGTCTTTAACTTTTCACCCCCTCCCACAATTTCCCCTGGCTCCCCAAGCTCCATTGTGTCATTCTTATGCTTTGCATCCTCATAACATAGCTCACATTTATGATTGAGAACATACCATGTTTGCTTTTTCATTCCTGAGCTACGTCACTTAGAATAATAGTCTCAGATTCCATCCAGGTTGCTGTTAATGCCATTTTTTTAATTCCTTTTTATGGCTGAGTGCTATTCCATTATATGTATGTGTTTGTGTGTATATATATATATATATATGCGTGTGTGTGTGTGTGTGTATGTATATATGTATACATCTCATTTTCTTTACCCACTCGTTGATTGATTGTTATTTGGGCTGTTTCCATATTTTTGCATTAGTAAATTTTGCTGTGATAACATACATGTGTAAGTATCCTTTTCATATAATGACCTCTTTTCCTCTGGGGTAGACACTCAGTAGTGGGATTGCCAGATCAATTAGTAGTTCTACTTTTAGTTCTTTAAGGAATCTCCACACTGTTTTCCATAGTGGTTGTACTAGTTTGCACTCCCACCAGCAGTGTAGAAGTGTTCTTTTTTAATACATCCATGCTAACATATGCAATTTTTAAATTTTTTGATTATGGCCATTCTTGCAGAAGTAAGGTGGTTTCACATTGTGGTTTTTATTTGCATTTCCCTGATCTTCAGTGATGTTGAACATTTTTTTCTTATGTTGGTTGGCCATTTGTATATCTTCTTTTGAGAATTGTATATTCATGTCCATACCCTAATTTTGATTAGATTGTTTGTTTTTTTTCTTGTTAATTTGTTTGAGTTCCTTGTAGATTCTGAATATTAGTCCTTTGTCAGATGTATAAAGATTTTCTCCTACTCTGTGAGTTATCTGTTTACTTTGCCGACTGTTGTTCTTGCTGTACAGAAGCTCTTTAGTTTAATCAAGTCCCACCTATTTATCTTTATTTTTCTTCCATTTGCTTTTTGGTTCTTAGTCATGAATTCTTTGACTGATCCAATGTCTAGAACGTTTTTGCCAATGTTATCTTCTAGAATTTTTATAGTTTTCAGGTCTTAGATTTCAGTTTTTGATTCATCTATTTGTCATAGCTGTATTAATAGCTATAATAGCTACTTTTCGTATACTTTTCCTATTAATTCCAATATTTCAACCCATATAGATATTTTCTTTTGCTGTTTTTTCCTGTGTATGGGTAACAGTTTACTGGTTTTTTTTATGTCTTATATATTTTTGTTGTAACCTGGATGTCTTAAATAGTATAGTGTAACAACTGTGAATCCTAAGCACTCCCCTCCTTAATTTTCAAGGGCTTATGATTAGTATTGTTTGCTCATGTGCTTGTTTAATTGTCGATCTTCACACAGTTTTCAGCCCTGGATTTCTGCTCCTTAGAGGGATACAGATTTTCTAACCACAAGGATAACCATATTTTAGCTGTGTTATTTCTAATTGTCTTCTTTTCATATCTCTTTTCTATATTTGCTTAGGCAGGCTTTCTGGTATATCAGCTGTTAACTTTCACTTATTATTATGTGGTTGGTCTGCTGCTTTTCAGTAGCACCCTGGTGTATAAATTGTGCTACAGTCTTATTCAATGAGGTCAATTTATTTGGTGGAAGCCAGATGTCACCAGTATTTGTGGTTTGCTAGGACCTTTCACTCGACAAGAAACCTGAACCATGAAGCAGGAGCTAGGGGAACAAGAGGAGCCAGTTTTCCATCAGCAGCCCTAACCATATCTTTTCTGTGGTTGTATCTGTGTGTATTTTGAGAGAATGGAGTGGGAACGGGTTTTGAGCTGTGGCTGCTGCCACTGTCCTATATAAATATTGTGTAGCCCAGAGCCAAGGATGACAAAGTCATGTGGCAATGTGCACTGCCTGGCCAATTTACCTGGAATAAATCTTAGTCTCTGGGAGGTTGAGGTTGATCTGAGTTGCCATTCATCTGCCAAACCCTCCAGGGCAACCTCAACCTATACAGGAAAGGGGGACAGTCTCTTCACCAATTGGTTCTTCACTGTGTAGTGGGAGTTGGGAGCAGGTGGGAGAAAGGCATCACATGATTAACTCAAGCCACTCAATAAAAACCTTCCACAAATTAGATCTGTAAAAAGCATTCTTGCTAATGTTCACAAGCTGCTAAAAACACACAAAATAGCTTTTGCACCCCGAGATCTGGAGGACATTCAAACTTCTACTTGGCTGCTGAGTCCAATTAGGGAAGCAAGCCCTGTTGCTGGGTTTATCAGTGAATCTGAGGGGAAAGGAAAATGGCAGCAATGGGATGGATAAATGGTTGTTATCTTGAATTCATGAAATCATGATGACAATGATGATGACACTTAGTTTTATATATAAACCTGAAAATAAAAACACAAAGGACTAAGTATACTAAATAGATCCTCACCCTTTGCAAATGTAAATTCTCAGTTTCATTTACAAATAGCACGTTGTGCAAGTTAGTTTGCAATTTTACCTTTAATAATTAAATCTATCTTATTCTGAGAAAAGTGAGCATCAAGGGACAGGCAGTGAACATTTTAAAATTGATTGTGGTTTAAGGCAATTGTTCTCAACCTAAATCAACTGCATCACCTTGTAACTTCTTAAAAATTATTCAGGCTCCACCCCAGGCCTATCAAATAAGAAACACTGGGGATAGGGCCCAGCAATCTGTGTTTGCAAGCCTTCAAGGTGATTTAATATACTCTAAAATTTGAGAATCACTGGTCTAAGGCATTGGATAGAGTTCCTGACCCAATGTATCTTAAGGCAGAGAAAACAGATCCCCCCTTTTTTGTTTAAATTTTTTTGTTGTGAAAGGTTTTTTGTATATACAAAATGTTCAAGAAATGATGGAAGAAATATTTATATAATAAATCCCCAAGTTTCTACTTATTGACACGTGGCCAGTTTTGTTTCATGTGTTTTCTTCACATCACATTAATGGGCCATTTAAAAATAATTCCCAGCCATGACATCATGTCAAATAACATTTCAAAAAACTGAGAGCACTTATAAAGTACTGTTAGCACAATTTAAACAATTTTATGGTGCCTTATAAGAAGAGTTGGCCAATGAATAGAATTCACTGTGTGAACATGCTGCATTTCCCTCCATGAATGGAAGGTACAGTCACTGTCCATTGCATTCATAGCTCCATCTTGATCAGAGAAGTTCCCTCACAACCTGCTTTAGACATTCAGCCCCTCAGGGGGATAGACATTAGCTCAGATGGAAAACACCATTTGTAATTCATTGCTCTCATATGAGTATGATGTAAATTCTCCTCAGCTTTGTAAACTGCTAAGTTTTTATCATATACAAGAGTCCATGTTATCTTAACTATCTCTTAGTCTGACACAGCACACTGCTAAGTGGAGACAGTGGTCCATGGGTCCATAGGTGGGGATGACAATGAATTCCCCCACCCTCCAGAAAAAAAATAAAACCAAAAATGAAAACAGTTGAGTGTTTGGAAAAACCAGAGTAATAACTCTGAGTTTTTGGAGATGTACAAACTAAAGATTAGAGATTTCGGTGTACTAGTCGATCTAAGTTTCCACTCTGTAAACTCCTGAACTGTCTCTCAGTCTGTTTGAATACGGTCCTCAAATGCTTTCCTTTATCTACATTGAAACATTTTCCAAAGCAAATATTTGGTGCCTTTAGAAATCAGCAGCATGGTCTGCATGCTGGCTGTTGGAGATATGGGACCCAGCAGAGTGCAGGGTGGAGGATGAACAATAAACGAAATCAACCCCAAAACACTTCAAGGATTTGGAACCAACGAAGGCTCAGACAAAAGCAGCATAGGAATTGGGCGTCTGACAAATTACAGTACAAAGGTGTTAGATGTAAAGAAGTCTTGAGTCTCAAAATATACATGGCAACAAGTTGAAATGGGAGAAGGGACTAAAAGCAGCAGAAATATGCCATTCTGGCAAGGTATCTGGGCAGCGGGTTGTAGATAACTACCAATTAGTGCAGCTATTTTGAGATGAACATTGCAAAGATAAGAAAGTGATAGCCTAGAACTATGAAAAACACTACTGTCTTAGAAACTCTGCCTCAGTTTCTAGTTTATAAACACTTTGGGCCTTACTTATTCTGTGATTCCGAGCTACATTCTGGCTTCTGACTATAGCCTACTGAGTTTAGAATATTGTCATAATAATTCTCTCATTAAAACCTTTTTATGTAACTATCCATCTTAGCTTTTCACTTTATTGCAGGTATTAGTTCCTGTTTAATTGATTCAGTGGACATAGTCTCACTCTATTGGCTACCCTGTTCTTGTCACGTCTCCCATGCTGCTCTTTCTTCCAGTCACCATTCCCAATCGTTCCCTACACAAAAGAAAGAAGGGCAAAGTTTTAGAGCAGCGATTATAATAATAAATGCAAGAAAATTGTAATAAAGAGAAAATACTCAGTTTGGTTTATCATTCCATGCATTATTTGGAAAGATACTTAGCAAGATTGGTATATCTGAAATTTAGGTAAACTACATGAATATATGGTAACATTTACAACTGAAGAGAGATATAGAGTATGATAGTAGTTGCAGAATAAATAAAAAATCAGGGATACTTGCTTTGCTTATTTAAGAAAATCTAACCAGATATGTAAAAAATTCTTGATTTCACATATTCCATGTACAAGTATTGAATTTTGCATTTCTATAGCATCTGTTACAATAGAACTTAAGCAACACATATCTCTGGAATATATAAGTTCATATTGGAATACCCAAGCTATGTTTTACAAATGGTTTTCTTTCAATCAACACAATGGCATCACCTAAGCCAGATAAAGAACAGTATTTTCACTGAGGGCCTGTTAGATGAATATTTTAAAGTTATTTTTTACCTCTTTACAAAACAAAATACATTTTCTTTTATTTAACTTACAGGGAACTTTATTTTCATGGATATTCTTCACTTCTTCTGAAATGCTTTATTGAACCAATATATATGAGTGATTTTTTGGCTTAGGGGAAAATACGTTTCATTCAAATTCATTTTATTTTGCTACAGCTATCCAAGCAAGAGAAAAAAAATCAAGAATCTTATGATATTTAAAAGTAGATATATTTTCAATCCTAAAAGAGTAAAAATTTTAGAAACATCTAAACTTTACTAAACCTCATTATTAAAAGATTTCCGGAGTACCTGAAAGAGATCTAATCTGCCTTATTTACTCCAAAAAAAAAAATATGCACACATAACTACAAAGAACAGCATAAAAATGCTCAATTAATATTTCTTGAATGATTCAATTAGCCTTCTCAGAAGTTTATGACATTTCTTAAAAATGAACCATTTCTTAAGATTGAACCACTAATTTGTCTTCCTTGTAGCCAAAACATACATTTCATTTTGGTATACTTTTATTTAAAAAATATTTATTGGAAAGCCTTCCAATGTCACCTGATTTTTAATTTCATTATGATGTGCTATTTGTCTTTACAAATAACACCTAATATTCATAAATCTGGCTAAATTTTAAAATATCTTAATACTCAAATATTAATTTTTATATTTTTCAATATAATGAACTCATTCAATGTATTCTTCACAAACCATGATTGTGTACCTCTGGCTCTCTTTCTAAGGAAGACATAGGTTTACTGCTTTGGCCCTTGAAAGGATTTTTCTTTTTTCACTAGCAGCTTTCTTCTAGGGCAGTGTTTGAGTGTGACTGTAGTGTGGCAATTTTCCACTTTCTGGTAGTACCAGCATTTTATGTATAGTATGCATAGCTATCTGTAAATCAGGACTAAAGGTTTGCTTTTATCAGTCATTTGATCATAGAGTAGTTTCCAAAAGGCTATAAATGTAGGGTAAAGAACAGGACTCAATGTAGTAAGAGTAAGAACCAAGATAATCTAAGACTCTCAGTGATAGAATTTACTTATACCTTCAAGAACGACTCTTGTATATACCACTATCATGTGGTGACCCAGTGTTACAGCCACTGTGCACATAGAGTTTGTAGAGTGATGGATCAAGATACACCCAATACATGATGGGGAGCTCAGGTCACATGGTAACTTGGTGGGGAATGGTTAAGCCTGTATACGATTCAGTAATAAGGTAGATGCTTTTTCTAAAAATGAGATACCTATCTGCAAACAATGGCATATCTTTTCTCTCACTGTGCTGTATTTTACTGTGACAGTTGGCCAAAGCCTCCATAGAGCATGGTTATTTGCTATAGATACCTCACCAACTATTTTATCTGTTCGTAGAAACCCAGGGGCAGAGCAGCTTGCACAGCAGAAGAGAACTTTTACTTTCAGCAATGCCCACAACTGGTAGCTTTTATGATACTCAGTAAATGACATGGAGTAGCATGCCCACATGAAGTGTATGTTGCCTCCCAAATTCAGAGGTCCAATTGTCATTGTGTTTCTTTCTTGTTATTGGGAGACACCAGATACAGAAAAATTATTCTTCATCTAAGAAGGAATATCTTGATAGGCTCCATATTTCTGAGCCTCTAGAAATGTTACTGAACTTGAGAGTTTCTGGATTTTTTTATATGATTTACTTTCTATCCTCTGGAATGCAGGTGTCTCAAAAGTTCAGAGGAGCGTGATATCATTCATATGATAGACCAGCATGATTTTCCAGGTAATGGAGAGATGTTCAAAGTCCATGGAGAAAAGATGGTGAAAGTGGGGAGGATAGTTGATCTATCCCTAAGTTTGGGCAATTAAGGTGTGTTCCTCCTATTGAAAGCTGAAACAAACTACTTCTTATGTTTTTTATGAACATAGAGTCAAAAGCATTCTCCAGATCAACACCCATATACTAGGTGTTAAAAGTTGTATGAGGCCAGGTGCGGTGGCTCACTCCTGTAATCCCAGCACTTTGGGAGGCTGAGGTGGGCAGATATCTTGACCCCAGGAGTTCAAGATCAGATTGGGCAACAGAGCAAGACTTTGTCTCTACAAAACATACAAAAAATTAGCCAGGCACTGTAGCATGAGCCTGTAGTCCCAGTTACCTGGGAGGCTGAGTTGAGAGGATCAACTGAGCCCAAGGTCAAGGCGCTAGTGAGTTACGATTGCACCACTGCACTCTACCCTGGGTGACAGAGTGAGATCCTGTCTAAAAAACAAACAAACAAGCAAACTTGCATGTTATGTATGCTTTAGTAAAGATACATTGGGACAGGCAAGTGTGATGTAAATCACCAGTTAATTTAATTAATGACATTCTGTCTTTATTCTCCAAAATTATTCTAGTGTCTGTACAGGTCAAGTAGGTGAGTTAAATGGACATGAGATATGAGATAGTAATAATTAGTCTTGCATCTTGCAAGCCTTTTTTTTTTTTTGCAATGGAGTCTCAGTCTGTCACTCAGGCTGGAGTGCAGTGGTGCGATCTAGGCTCACTGTAATCTCCACTGCCTGGGTTCAAGCGATTCTCCTCCCTCAGCCTCCCGAGTAGTTGGGATAGCAGGCACCTGCCACCATGTCCAGTTAATTTTTGTATTTTTAGTAGAGACGGGGTTTTGCCATGTTGGCCAAACTCCTGACCTCATGTGATCCGCCCACCTCAGCCTCCCAAAGTGCTGGGATTACAGATGTGAGCCACTGCGCCCAGCTGTCCTGCAAGTCCTGCAAGTCCTGATGGACACCAGCACTTGCAATCCATCCAAGAATAAAGTATTGTTTTTGGCTTAGTATTTTAGTAGGCAGGAGTATTTCTGGGGATGTCCACTTTACTTTTCTTAATATAAATGCCCTATCTGCAAAGATCAGGTGATAAAAGTTTTCTGTAGTATGTGTGTGCGTGTGTGTGTGTGTGTGTGTGTAGCAGGTGGACCATAGTGGTATTTTGCATCTACAGGATTTCATTTAAGCTAAGAGCCAGTATGTACTATATTAGCATGTTTAGTTCAATGAGTTCATGCTCTCAATATCAATAATTTGTGTGTCAGCACACATAGGCATAATTTATAAAAATGAATTAGAATATAATGATTATTTTGAAATGCATACTCCCTGTCATTTTAAAATAATAATTTCCTGATAATTTTTGTAAAAAATTTATACCTCAGATTTTTCTAATTGAAAGATTTTAATCATGTTACTTCTCATACATTTGACCAACAAGAGATTGTTTAAAATAGTATCTTAAACTAATAGTTATTGGGACAATTTAAATAACTTACTGGGTGCTTATGTTATACATATCTGCCAAAAACAGTATTAATTGTGTGCTTAACTTATTCCAGAAATTTCACTAATGTGGGGGTTGATAATAGTGCACCAAGCAAATGAGATTCTTTCTCTTACTGCAGTTATAAGTGCTATTAATAATATGGGCCTGGGATGAGTAAGTAGCTTTCAGCAAAATGTAAATTAATCATTGCTTCTTTCACTTGAAAAGACTTACTATTAAAAAACAACATAATCAGAAATAAGCAATATACTTATTCTCCTAATCTCAATGAGAACCATACTTTGATTAGCAGTAGCCTAGTTTACATACAATAGAAACTAGCAGTACTCTCACTATTGGTGTCAGAATTATAGTATTCGATGTAATTACAATGTGTGGGTTCCTCTGGCCCCAAGGACTTTGCTAGTGTTGTTTATTCTGCCTGTTTGTAGCATCTTTCCAGTTCTATAGGTTAGTCAACTCTACTCATCTTTTGAGACCCACTTTCTCAAAGGTCCCTCTTACAACTTCAGAGAGAGGATCATTCCCTTGTAATTTTGTAAGATCTGTTATCACTCACTAGCTTTCTTTACAATCATTTATCAAAGTTTATAAACATGCATTAGTTATGTAATTATGTAATTGATGTATTGATTGCTATTATCCTCAGATGTTCCGAGGATAATAACTAATATTTATTGAACAACAATACCGTGTCAAATACTGGGGTCAAATAGTTTACATGTGCATATCCCTGTCATTCTCTGCATATGCATTTGTGTGTGTGTGTATTAATTTATGTATGCAAATGTACATGCATATACTTATAGATACATATGTCTGTACACATGAATATCACATATATATGTGTATGTGTATGTATATATACATATACATAATCTCATTTGATACAATAACATAATGTTAATGAATTTGTAAACCTAGAGTTAACACATATTAACTCCAAAAACCACCAATCTATGTCTGACCATTTATGCGCCTCCCTTTGCAAATGAATGTCCTTTGGAATGGCTGTTAATGGGTTTAGGGGAAGAGAATGAGATGTCATTTAGGACCTCGCAGTACTGCAAGTGTACACCTACATTAGAAAATTTAATAGTTCTCTATATTAATATATTAAAGGAATGAAAAGTGTCACATGGTAATCTCAGTAGATTAAAACAATGAACATTCACTAAAATTTAATGCACAGTCAAAATAATAAAAATATTAAATTGGAATGGGAAAAGCCTTACTTCGTTTTATAAGCTAGAAAATATATTAGCAAAAGTCTAAATTAAACATCAAATTAAGGGTAAATAGGATAAACATTTCTATTGAAGTCAGTAACAAGCAAAGCATCCATTACAAACCACATTATGCATTATCATTCTGAAACTCTGAGCCAACATACGAGTAAAAGCAAAAAAAAAAGGTAAATTAGGAGAACAAATTGGTTAGGAAGTAACAAATCCTTGATGTTTTCAAATGGTATTATTGTCTGAAAAATCTAAAGAATCAGCTGACAAACTGAAGGTACTCATAGACAGTTTAGCAAGATCAATATATGATTTATTTAACAACTTAAGAGCTATCTTATGTGCCTGTATTATTCCATAAATGGAGTAAAAACAATTAAGAAAATTATTTTAAATGGTACTAAATTATATCTAGCAGGATATGTGAAAACAACTGTTCTGTGGGATGCCATAATAGCTAACAATTATTGTGAGCTCATTTTGTAAAATACACTGTTTTATATTCTTTGCACAACCCTTCTTTACCCTTGCTAAAATCATATACATCAGAAAAAGAGTTTTTTTGTTGCTCAAAGTCATAAAATTCATAACAAAAAGGCACCTTGGTGGAACAGATGGAGAGAATCTAGTAAATATCAGTGGCACAAATCCCATAACTTAGCAATTCTACTTATTTTATGTTAGAGAACAAGTCAAATATAGACATAAGGAGGAGGTTAATTATAAATTATTCGTAATGACCCCCAAAAAGGATGACAAAAATAATTAGCAAAGGGGAATATATAATTTGAGGATTGTCAATATCATGATTTTATTATCCATTAGACTTCAATGCAATAGGATGGAGTATATCATTCATATGCACTGATATTAAGAATTACCGAGATATACTATAAAGGAAAAAGCTATTTATTACATGTTAAAATAATAAATGTATTGAAAACATCCTGTCACCAAGCAATGACATATCTCAAGTCATATATGCATATATATGTAATTGTGTAGGTAGAAAAAACTCTGCAAAGAAACCAAACAGTACTATAATAATTGCTGTCCCTGGGAAGCATACTAGACTGGGAAAAATTTTACCAAGCAGTACTATAATAATAACTATCTCTGGGAAACATACTGGACTGGGAAAAATTTTAAATGAACATCATTTCCACTTATGTAAGCTTTAAAAATAAAGATATATATTATCAGGCCAGGTGCTGTGGCTCACACCTGTAATCACTTTGGGAGGCTTAGGCAGGTGGATCACCAGAGGTCAGGAGTTTGAGACCAGTCTGGCCAACATGTTGAAAGCAGTTTTGTAAATTTTGTAAATCTACAAAAATTAGCTGGGTGTGGTGGTAGATGCCTATAATCCCAACTACTTGGGAGGCTGAGGCACGAGAACTTGAACCCAGGAGGCAGAGGTTGCAGTGAGCCGAGATCACACTAATGCACTCTAACCTGGGCATGACGGCAAGACTCTGTCTCAAAACAAACAAACAAGCAAAACATGTATACATTGCATTTATAATTTAAATAATTAAAATGCCTCTATTATATAAGATAAGGCATTCACTTTCTTATGACGTTATTTAATGTCATAAGAAAATTGAAGTCTAAATTAACCTTAAAACAAGAAAAAATATGAATGAAACTGTAGTGAAGTAAAACAAAACAGAAGAAAAAGCAACCCATCTCTTGTCTCTTTACCTCCAAGTCTTGAATTACAGATACTTTTATAGCCAGGTTAATATAAACATTTAAATAAAGAAAAAATTTGTGCTCTCTAATTAAGTATACAAGAAGTTATAAATTACTTCTGAAAGCTAATATCAGTAGCTAAAATTTTTAGGAATAATATAACAAAATGAATACATTATTCCTTTTGTCAAAACATATGCAAAACATATCATCAAACCTAGGTAAATATATATTTATAGAATAATCTGTCTGGCAAGTGGTATGTATTCCAGGAATGAAAAGATGCTTTACTATGAGAACATCTGTAAATAAGACAACTCATTAATTAATTAGGTGAGGTGAAGCCCATTTACAGGTGTGATAGCCCCAGTTTCAGGCAGGTGCTGGAAACTGAACTAGTGAACAGTTAGCTAGTTTCAGACACTGCTTGCTGCTGATCAGAGATATCTATATGTGGCCAGGATTCCTTTTTATATGCTGGAGGTTTCATAGGAATAAATTTGTAGTCTGTGGTTCTTGATAAATGGCACTAACAAGCAGAAACTGATAATTCTGGAAAACAGGATATGTAATAAGAACAAGTCAATATTTGCATCCATTCTTTCATGATCACGAAATTCTTGTTGTCTACCTAAACTTCATGAGTATCTACGCAGACTCATATTTTCATTTTTTTAGCTCATAAGTCGTTGATACACCAACACAGAAGTTAATTATTGAGAGAAAAGTTCTAGGACCGCTTGAATTCATAAATAGTGCAATCTGGAAAACATAAAATGCAAATATTAAATCATGAAATAAAGTAAAAGAGCAAAATAATTACTACATAATAGGTAAGATGGATTCAAAATTCATAGCCATTTAGAAAGGTTTTGGATGCATCATTTATTTGTAATTCCTTCTCAGTTAGCTTTAGTGTGCTCATAACATACTGGAAAACTTTACATAAATAGTAGAAGTCACGATCCTCACAGTCCTCATTCTGCTGAAGTTGGGATCTTATAAAAGCATTAACTTGAAAGAAACAAATAATTATTTTCCATTATTTTATGGTAACAACAATGAAACTTTCACTTATAATTTTAAATTTGACTAGACTTTAAGGTACTCATCTCTTTACTGTTAATGTAATATATGTTAAATACACAGTAAAAACTGTACATTTTACTTTGCGTAAATAAAATTTATGTTTTTTAACCTATGTGAAAAAATATAATGTAAATTTCTTAGCAGAATATACATATCTAATTTTAGCTACATGAGGTATTTTATCATAACTTCTTGCAGAATTTCAAAATTGTATAAAAAAAGAATGAATGTTTGAGCAATGGATTATATAATACGTTAATTTCATCTCCAAGTGATTCTGATAAAACATTACTATCAATTTAAAAATACTGAGCTTGGTTG
>NW_012103476.1:4945945-4946242 GCF_000951045.1 Mandrillus leucophaeus
TTAGATGGCAGACTGCTGTGCTAGCAATGAGGGAGGCTCCGTGGGCGTGGGACCCTCCCGGCCAGGTGTGGGATACAATCTTCTGGTGTGCCCGTTTGCTTAAAGCATAGTATTGGGGTGGGAGTTACCCGATTTTCCAGGTGTTGTGTTTTTCAGTTCCCCTGGCTAGGAAAAGGGATTCCCTTCCCCCTTGCACTTCCCAGGTGAGGCGATGCCTCACCCTGCTTCAGCTGTCGCTGGTCGGGCTGCAGCAGCTGACCAGCACCGATTGTCCGGCACTCCCTAGTGAGATGAACC
>NW_012103476.1:4946292-4949506 GCF_000951045.1 Mandrillus leucophaeus
CATATCTAATTTTAGCTACATGAGGTATTTTATCATAACTTCTTGCAGAATTTCAAAATTGTATAAAAAAAGAATGAATGTTTGAGCAATGGATTATATAATACGTTAATTTCATCTCCAAGTGATTCTGATAAAACATTACTATCAATTTAAAAATACTGAGCTTGGTTGGGCGTGGTGGCTCACACCTGTAATCCCAGCACTTTGGGAGGCCACGATAGGCAGATCACTTGAGATCAGAAGTTTGAGACTAGCCTGGCCAATGTGATGAAAACACACCTCTACTAAAAATACAAAAATTAGCCGGGCGTGGTGGCTCACGCCTGTAATCCCAGCTACTAGGGAGGGTGAGGCAGGAGAATTGCTTCAACCCAGGAGGTGGGGGCTGCAGTGAGTCGAGATAGTGCCACTGCACTCAAGTCTAACCAACAGAGTGAGACTCGGTCTCAAATAAGTAAATAAATAAATGCATATGAAAACATTGAGTTTTGCCACTAACATATGTTTACTTGTACATGTCATTTCTCAATACTATTTTAACAACATAAAAGGATACAACTATTAAAGTTTAAAAATACTGAGATAAATGTACGATTTTAAATGTTTTATTTTCACAAATTAAATGTAATGTTATGATCATATATTCAAATTCATCTTTAAAACACTTAGTTTAAGATGATAATATAATTATTTGTGAAAGTGATTTTCATTTCAGTGTATTTCAAAATTTTGTTCTGATTACAACTAAAAAATATATTCCAAGGACAATTGAATATAAATGGAACAAAAGCTTCTTTGGTGGTGCTTGCTTAAATGGTCTCATTCATTCTCCATTTCCAACTTCGAGCTATGAAAACAATTTTAAAATCAAAGTTAGTAAATTTCCAATTCTCCAGTGTCAACTAGTCAAATATTACTCAAAGTCTTATTTAATATATTTCATTTATCAAATTAGAAAATGCTATTTTACAATATTGTAAATGTTGAGACATGAATACGTCTATAGTTGACTAAGTTTTACCGTTTTCTTTTTGTGTACAGCCAGTAAATGTCTGTGTATGATAAGTTAATTTAATCTAATTCTGCATGTTATTATTTAGCCATTAAAATAGTCTACCATTTAAATATTTTTCAAACAAAATGACGATGTCTATGTCTTTTTTTTAACATGCACACAAAAAAGAGCAATGACTTATAGTAGTCTGAAAGTAATGCATTTCAGACACCTGATAGGGAGTGAATCTTGTTTTCCTAACTGTAGCTCTTTCATTTTACCCTTCGAGAACTCCTTAACATCTAACACATGTGATAACCTAATGTACAAATAGTGAGTGTGACAGTGTCAATTCATGCTCTGAATATTAATGATACTTAATATTGTTTAAAAAATAACTTAAAAATTGTAAATTCTAATATTTCCTTCAAAAAACCAACAAAAGTTGTTGGGAAGAATGTTTCCCAGTAGTAAACATTGGATACTTCTAGGTAGTAATATTTTGTTGGTTGGTATGCTCTTTCTTTTATTGTAGAGTTATTGCCTAACATTTTAGGACTAGTATAATGCTTTTGTAATTAAAAATACGCAATCTCTTAAACATGAACTTGGCTTTTATTATGAGAATATTGCTGAAAGATTCAGTACATTCAATAGATTTTAAAACACTTTAATTTTATTTCATTTAAATTTCACTCTGCAAAGTAAACTATTTTATTTATTTAAAAATAATATGATTAGAAAAAAACGCTGAACTGTGAAAGATTATTATTGCTGGAGGTTTTTTATTTATTATTCTTTGTTACAAATACATGGAAAAGTCATTGGTACTGACAGGACTAAGACTGAAAACCGAGTCCCCACTGAGTTGGCTTTTACAGAATGTAACTATTGAAAGTTCTTTCCACTTCAACTTCCCTGATTCCCTACCTTTATTTCCAAGTGGTGAAAATTATTTTAAATAGGCTACAAACACATTGATGAGTGAATCAATTATCTATAACAAAGGAATGTGAAGTATATTTAACGAACTATATATACACAAGTAGTAAACATGAATGTACAAAGGGCAACATGAATGTTGTAAACAACCAATTATTAAATTTATTATGTAAACTGTTTTAAACAAAATAATAAATATCAAGTTTAGCCGAAGTGAAGATGCCATTATTTCTATTTCAACAAACCTAACATCTGGATCTGAAATATAGTAAAATACCTCCGATTTCTGGCTTAATATGCCATATATTTTTTTCCCAAATTTATATGTTATATTTTTGTAAAGTAGTAAGAGCTGTGGGACCAGTAGAGAATTAAGTAAATTCACAAACTAACTTCAATAGACTGACACTTCATTAGGGAAATGGCTTGACTCTTAACTCAAGGACAACATTGCCCAAAATGTATTCAGTAAATTGACAGCATCAGAGTTCAGGAACATAATTTAACTTAACAATTTTTGTATCTTCTCTCAGACCTAATGAATTGGAATTTCAGAGGGTTCAAGGCCTAGAAATCTGGATTTTAATAAATTCCTTAAATGATTCTAATGATAACCTTAACTGAGTTGTGATTTTGAGTTTTGTTGAATCACTGTACCTCTTATCCCCATATTTTAACTAATCTCATCTTAAGAATTAAGAAGACATTCTATTTACATTTCCTGGTGGTCAGGAATTTGGTACCGTATTAAAGCTTCTTTTTGTTGATTAGAGTACTTGTAGGATTTAATTAGCTGACATTTCATTTAAAGTAGCACTTTCCCCAATTGTTTACTACAAATGTCTTCAAATGCTTGCAAATATCTGCAAGTTAACAGAATAAGTAATCTCCAGTTGCTGTTGAATTCAATGTGTTTTATTACCTGCCACCAAATTAACAATCTTAAATCCTTGTTTTCTTCCTTTCCTCCCATAAACTTGAATAATATTTCATCCTTCTAATTCTCTATTTCAAGATCTTCCTTATTCAGGATTCATTTACCCAAAGTTAACCTCATTATTTATAATATAAATCACCTTATGTAAGCAGGTTAGTCTGTTTCATTATTTTGGAACACACCTTCTCAAATTTAAAATATTTTCCCCCCTTTACATTGTTCCTTTGTTTTCTATCCTGGTTAAAACTGTAATTAAATTAAAAACAATAGTTCTCCCATTTGCTTTTTAGTTATTTTTTTAAAATCCAATTTGCCTTTACTTATATATCCACTTCATACTC
>NW_012103476.1:4949556-4978414 GCF_000951045.1 Mandrillus leucophaeus
AAAAAAAAAAAAAAAACCCAAAAAACCAAACACAAAGCTTGTCTACTTTGAAAATATGGATATATCTTTTCAAGTCACATTATTTTTAGTAAGTCTAATAGGTTTACTTTAACAGCAATTCATTATTTTATTAAAATAATTAAACAAAACAATTATTAATAATTATTCATTTTAATAATAATAAAATAATATAAAATAAAATAAAAATATTTTCTAAGTACTCATATAGTCTGATATATGAATTTTATAATTCTTGCTTATAAGTAGACCTTTATCAGAAAAAATTTATCAGAATTGCAGCAAAGTATTTTTGAAATAAAGTATATGAAGCAATGACATTTTGCTCCATCATCAGTAAAATGATCATAAAGGATAAAGCAGTTTATTAGGAATTGAAAACTATGTAGAATTTGTAAAAAGAAGAGGGATAGCATCACATACTAAAAAAGAAGAGGGATAGCATCACATACTAAAAAGTCTGACACAAAACTACAGAAAAGTTTGGAACTTTTTGAGATACCAAAAAGATTTGTGAGGATAAAATCTGATAAAGAAGCAGAATTATGAGAGATAAAGCGAGGCCACTAATTTGTTTGGTAATCCTTTCCTTTATTCTAAAAATCATAAATTAGTTCTAGGTGCCAAGTAGTTTGGTAGGAATTAAGAATGAACAATCAAGCCACCTGGTCCTGGACTTTTCTTTGTTAGAAAGTTGTGGTATTTATTTTATGATTATAATTTACTTCTGATTAAAATACCTTACTAGTTAGGAGTTGGTTTAGGTTTTCTCTTTCTTCATGAAATAGAAATTACATATTGTCTGTTTTTAGGAATTTGTCCATTTCTTCTGGGTTATCCTTATCCAATTTGTTGGTGTGTAATTACTTATAGCAGTGCCTTATGGTACTTGTTATTTCTGTGGCATGAGTTGTAATGTCTCCTCTTTCATTTCTGATTTTGTTTCTTTGAGTCTTCTCTTTTTTTCTTAGTCTAGACAACAGCACTGTATTGTACATTTAAAAATGTGTTAAGGAGTTCAACTCATGTTAAATGTTCTTGCCACAATTAATACAATTTTAAATGAAACATACAAATTTAAAAAGGAAGGAAGCATAGGTGAACCTAGCAACTAATCAAATCTGTATTTGTAGCAGTGATAAAATGATCAAAATAATGACTGCAGACAAAAGTTGCAAAGGATGAATTAACTAGACTTAGTGATTGATTGAGGCAGTGGCTAGAGGTGCCATATGCTTGGTGTACACAAGGAACATCAGGAAGACTAGGTTGCTTGGAGCCAAGAAAGCAAAGCAAGGGCAGTGGGAGATGATATCAAAGAGGGTCATTTACAGAACTTATAAGTTATTAAAAAGTTATATTATATTAAGTATGTAATATATTATTTTCATTTCTAAAGTAATGTTTTTTTAATAAATTAATAATATAATATTATTTTCATTTCTAGATTATAATAATATGGTATCTACATAGACCTCAACTATGTTATTTCATTAAATAAAGTGCAGCTGCACCTTTAAATTCATGGAAGCTGTAAAGTTTAGTATTTAAAACTATTAACTCGGGGCGGGCGCGGTGGCTCAAGCCTGTAATCCCAGCACTTTGGGAGGCCGAGACGGGCGAATCACGAGGTCAGGAGATCGAGACCATCCTGGCTAACATGGTGAAACCCCGTCTCTACTAAAAAATACAAAAAACTAGCTGGGCGTGGTGGCGGGCGCCTGTAGTCCCGGCTACTCTGGAGGCTGAGGCAGGAGAATGGCGTAAACCCGGGAGGCGGAGCTTGCAGTGAGCTGAGATCTGGCCATTGCACTCCAGCCTGGGCGGCAGAGTGAGACTCTGTCTCAAAAAAAAAAAAAACTATTAACTCATTAGGTGAAAAATATGTATAGGGTACCATTGGCTGACAATAAATGCTAAGGCAGTAATTGGACTAATTTAAACACCATACAAGTGCAATGTTTATTTAAAAGATAAACAAAAAGAAAACCAACTGAGAAAATATACAAAATATCTACATAATCGTTATATTTAATTCATGTTGTCACAAATGGCAGAATTTGTCTTTTTTGGCTGAATACTGTTCCATTGGGTATGTATGGCATGTTTTATTTATCCATTCATTCACTGATGGATGCTTAGATTGATTTCATGTATTGGCTATTGTAATAATGCTGCCATTAACATGGGAATGCAGATATCTCTGAAATACTGATTTTATTTCCTTTGGATGTGTATCTAGAAGTGGGACTGCTGGATCTTATGAGAGTTTAATCTCCAGTTTTTTACGGAATCTCCATATAATCTTTTTTTGTAATGGCTGTACTGATTTACCTTTCCACCATAGTGTGCAAGGCTTCTCCACAAATTTTCTCCACAAATTTTCCAACGCTTTATTTTTCATAGTTTTGAGAGTAGCTCCTCTAACAGATGTGAGGTGATAGCACATTGTGGTTTAAATTTCCCTCATGATTAGTGCTGTAGATTATTTTTTATATTACCTGTTGAACACTTGTATGTATTCTATTAAGAAATGTCTATTGAGATGCTTTGCTCATTTTTAATTGAGTTATTTGTTTTCTCACTATTGAGTTGTTTGCATACATTATATGTTTTGGATACTAACCCCTTATTGAATGTATGGTTTGAAATTATTTTCTCCTAGTCCAGTGAAATTATTTTATATGAATCCAAAGGTTTTGTCTTTACTCTGCTCATCATTTCCTTTGCTGTGAAGAAGCATTTTAGTCTGATACAATCCCATTTGTCTATTTTGCAATTATTGCCTGAACTTTTGGGGTGAAAATCAAAATATTCACTGCCCAAACTAATGTCATGGAGCTTTCCCTTATGTTTTCTTCTAGTAATTTTATAATTTAAGATCTTATGTTCAAGTCTTTACTTAGTTTGAAATTTTTTGAATGTAAGGTATTGGTGAAAGGTCCATTTGTCTGCATGTGTATATCAAGTTTTCCCAACACCGTTTATTGAAGAGACTATTCTTTCTCCATTGTGTGTTCCATTGTGTGTTCTTGGCATCTTTGGTGAAAATCATTTGACGGTGTATGCATGTTTGAATTTCAGCCCCTTGTTCTGTTCCCTGGGTCACCGTATCCTGCTTTTATACCAGTACCATACTATCTTGATTTCTGTAGCCTTATCACATACTTTAAATTGAATTAGTGTGATGCTGCCAGGTTTGCTCTTTTGCTCAAAATTCTTTAGCTATTCATGGTCTTTCGTACTTCCATATTAATTTTATCTTTTTTTCTATTCCTATAAAAAATATAATTGGAATTTTGATAGAAATTAAACTGAATCTGTAAATCACTTTGAATAGTATGGAAAATTTAAAATTATTTTTTTCAATACATGAATATGGGATATCTTTCCATTGATTTGTGTCTTATTCAATTACTTTTACTAATGTTTTATCATTTTCTTTGATGATGTTTTATCTTCTTTTTCAGTTTGTTCTTATTTTATTTTTGTAGCTATTGCAGATGGGATTGATTTTTGACTATTTCTTTGTGATAGATCACTTTTAATGTATAGCTGCTGGGTATTTTTGCATCTGTATTCACCAGGGATATTGGACTGCAATTTTCTTTTCTTTTTGGTGTATTTGACTAACTTTGGTCTCAAGGTAATGCTGGTGTTGCAAATGCATTGAAAGTGTTACTTTCATTTAGATTTTTTGGAAGTTTCTGAGGATTTGTATCGGTTCCTGAAATATTTGGTAGAATACAGCAGTGAAGCTGTAAGGTTCTAGGCTTTTCTTTGATGGAATAATTGTTACCGATTCAATTTCCTTAGCCGTTATTCAGTCTTACTGAATAATTTGTTCAAATGTTCTATTTCTTCATGATTCATTCTTCACAAGTTTTATGTTTTCAAAATGTATCAATATTTTAGGTTCTCCAGTTTGTTGGCATATAATTGTTTACAGTAGTCTCTCATGATCCTTTGTATGTCTGTAATATCACTTTTAATGTCTTATCTTTCATGATTTATTTAAATCTTCTCTTGTTTTTTTCTTAGCTAGTCTAGAGATTTATCTTTTCAAAAAATAACTCTTAGATTTATTGATATTTTGTATTGTTTTCCTAGTTTCTATTTTATTTATTTCTTCACTTCTTTATTATTTTCCTCCTTATACCAATGTTGGGCTGAGTTTGTTCTTTTTTCTGTAATTCTGTGATGTGTAACAATAGGTTGTTTGAGCTCTTTCTTCTTTTTTGGTGGTGCTTTTTATTGCAATTAACTTCCCTCTTACAACTCCTTTCATTGTATGCCATACATTTTTTTCTATGCTGTGTTTCTATTTTCATTTGTAGGAAGATATTTTTAAGGCTTCTTTTGATGTTTTCTTTGTTCCATTGCTTGTTCAGGAGCATGTTGTTTAATTTTCACGTATTTGTGAATTTTTCTCCCATCATTGATTTTTAATTTTATACCGTTTTTATCAGAAAAGATACTTGGTATGATTAAAGTTTTCTTAAATGTGTTAAGACTTATTTTGTCACGTAACGTATGATCTATCCTGGAGATGTCCAGTGTGCTTGAGAAGAATTCCATTTGAATGGAATGCTCTGTATATTTTTGTTAAATTTATTTAGTCTAAAGGGTAGTTCGGTGTTTCCTTATTGATTTTCTGATTAGATGTTCTGGTTGATTGTTTAAAGTAGGATATTGGAACTTCCCAATATAACTGTGTTGCAGTCTATCTCTTCCTTTAGATCTATGAATATTTGCTCTACATATTTATGTGCTTTAATATAGTTTCAGACAATATTATTTGGGGCATGTGTGAAAGTGCATATTTCTGAATGTGTTTTAATATGGAAAGATATATTAGAATCTATCTTTTTCACTGTGACTTTCTTTTTGTCTCTGGATTATTTTTACAAACTAAATATTCCTTTGTCTCTAAGGGCTTACAGTATGATCTATGATATTCAGTACCCTGGAGAGCACCACAATATTTCATTGCCCTGTGGGGTAACATAAAGGAGAATAGAGAAATATAATGAAAAATAATGTATAACAAATCTAATACTATCTGTGCTTCACTTGATTCTATAACTACAGAAATATGGGAGTTCAATTTATAAACTGCAAATGCAGTTTAATAAATTGTCCTTTTACCTTATAATTTGCCATATTGGTTGATTTCAGTCTCTTTAGTTGCATTTAATCTCTTTGCAAATATCCATCTTTTCAGTTTAAATGTCTTTTGCCTGGGGAATCCAAGTAATGATTATAAATTTTTTTTTTTTTTTCATAAAAGAGGTGATAGAAAAGCTCTCGTTACACATTAAACTCTTCAGTTTTGACTCAGTCATACTGTAGGGAAAACTGTGGGGAGCAAATCTGAGTTTATCCAAAGGAAAAGTGATTTTTTTTTGTCTGAAATTTTCTTACAATGATAAAATTTATATGATTATAGAAAGTGTTCTTCTGTCCTTTTGAAGTTGGCAGCATTTCAAGTTCATATTAAAAAACAAGGCCTTCAGAAAAAAGGAAGATTTTACGTGGTGAAAACTCACACAACATGAAAACATTAAATTGGTTCAAGGCTGTAAATCTGTGAATCTGTAACTCTAAAATAGCACTGTTAAGTTACCACTTGTGGAAACTGTTTGAATAGTACTAAAGAGTCAATACACTATTAGTTGTTTTGATGACAACGTATTTAGAAATATGTAAAATATTCAAGTCCTCATCAACGACTTCCTAATGAAGCATCTATAAAAAGCCATGTGTATTAGTAATAAATGATGATCAGTGAGAATATGATACTCATGAATTACTTGGCAAAGAAGCACAGAAAAGAGCTATAGACTGGTCTGAGCAGAAACTATGGAAGGAGAGATTTCTGTTTTTATGGCCCATTTTGAAGCTTCTACAGTGGGTTTAAACATTCTCTTGGCATGGAACTATTTTAGGAAGATTTGAAAGTGTAATGGTTTATTATATTTATCCAAAGTGGATTCAAGACCATTTATAAAAAATTGTCTTGTTGTCTTTTGAGCTATTTCCAAAGGGATGCAGTTTTTAAAAGACTAAGCAGGTTGGAGTTGTAAATGAAGTGCTTGATGAAAGATCATTATTAACCTTGCCTTTGAAATTGATGGAGAAGTGATGTGATGTTTGAGCCCTAATTACTGAGCTAATAATTCACTTTTAATCTAAATCAGATACTTAATATTTTGTATAATTATGATCACTGAGGTTATTTTCATTGAACTGCTACCATTCCGCTCTTTCCTACACTAAATTTCTGAGCCCAAGATCTTCTGTGGATCTTAATTTAAGAAACAGGTTTTACAGGCTGGGTGCAATGGCACACACCTGTAATCCCAGCACTTTCGGAGGTCGAGGCGGGTAGATCACGAGGTCAGGATTTCAAGACCAGCCTGGCCAAGATGGTGAAACCCCATCTGTACTAAAAATACCAAAAATGGCCGAGATGGTGAAACCCCATCTGTACTAAAAATACAAAAAAATTAGCTGGGTGTGGTGGCATGTGCCTGTTATCCCAGCTAATCAGGAGGCTGAAGCAGAGAATTGCTTAAACCTGGAGGGGTGGAGGTTGCAGTGAGCCGAGACTGTTGCTGCGCTCCAGCCTGGGTGACAGAATGAGACTCCATCTCAAAAAAAAAAAAAAAAAACAAAAAAAAAAACAGGTTTTACAGTGTCTGCTTCTGTTGATTTCGTTCTTTCCTGTTTACCTGCTTAGTACTCAATGTCTTTCTAGTTTGTATATTGTGCTATGGTTATCCCCAAGTTGCTGGAATATTGAATATTGACCTTCAATGGCAGCCTGTCAATGGATTCCTGTTGTTCATAAATAAGACTTATAACCCTCAATGCCATTCTGCCTAGACTTCAGACTATGGGCTTCAGCATGCATCCCTGAATGTTGTTTCCTGCCTAGATGTTGGTATCTGTTGTTAAATCATCGCAGGCCTCAGAGGTTCCTCTCTCTGATGGTGATAAGAAAAATGATGCAACCTTCAGACTAATTAATATTCTTTGTTTGGTTTCCAGCTAGGTTCAGTCAACTGCCTCTTGTAGTTAATAAAGCTCTCCTCATTGCCTCTCATGCCTCATTTTAGTACCTATTTTAGCTGAGGTAACCTGCAGTATCTAGTTGCCTAACCTTGACACTTAAAAAAAAAGAATCCAGTAATATAATGCGATGCTTTAGAGAGATGTAAAATCACTTGATTTTAAAAGTATCTAGAGATTAATGAATAAATAAATTGATAATTGAATGTCATATTATTGCCGTAAAATATTTAATGAAAACATGTGAAGTCTCATTAAATACATTTAACATTTCACAGTTCTCATATTTGCAGATATACAAATATGATTTTACTGATTTAAAAAGAGCAGAGAACAATTCTTTGACAGGTTCTTAGCTTAGCTTTCCAAAACTAAACTTCATGCACAAAAGACCACATCCATACAGACACACACATTTCTATGTTCATACTCAAAGTAATAAATTTCTCTCTATATAGACATATATACACTTTTATATACATACACAAATATATCCTCTCATTAAATCTCTGGAAATAAAATTATTTCTATCATATTAGATATAAAATACTGATTTTAGGTAACATTTGGTGTTCATGAGGAATAACCAAAATAAAGTGACCTATAAAAGTTCCCTAATATTAAGAGAAAATTTACATGCATTAATTTATTGTTTCTTTCAACAATATATTTAAATAAATTCGTGGAGATCATCATGACATTCTGCTGTACAAATGGGATACTGACAAAGATTATCAATTGTATTAATCCCAGGAGATAACTTTCTGTACAAAGGTTTAGTGTGAGGGGTAGAGACCAGTCTTCCTTCTCCTCAAGTCCTCCACAAGACACCACTGCTGCAGCTAACACTACTGTCATGGTGAAGACATGGAAGTCCTTCTAGAAACTCCACTTCACATTCTTAGGAGGTATCTATATCTGTTTGGCCTTTCAAACTGTTCAATCTATAGCCCTATGTGTGTCAGCCCACCAGGTAGAGGTTAGCCCTACTATAATCTCTATAGGAATGAATAAACCTAAGGACATTTTGCCAGGCCTACCTTCGTACTAACAGATTTCAGCAGCAGGTCTCCCTGAGTTATATTTCTACCTATGGTATAGCTTAGAAATATATACATGTATATAAACGCCCACACAAATGCATATAAGAAAAGTTACCTCTTCAGCCTTGAAATAGTGTATTTGTGAAAGTAAACTTCTTGGTAAATGGAATAAATGAACTTTAATATATAGGATCTGTACGTTCAGGAGATACTATAAAATGACTTAAAATCAGCATTTAATGTGTTATTTGAAAAATATTTTTCCAGATTTATTGTTTATAAATAACCTAAGAAGAACGTGTTTATGATGAGCATTGGTTTCCTTTTGTTGCTATAATGCATACTCACAAATTTAGTAACATACATCAATAAAAAATTTATTATCTTAAAGTGCTGGAAGTCAGAAGTCCAAAATTACTGAGCTAACTTCAAGAAGCCGGCAGGACTGTTTGCTTCTGGAGGTGCTGAAGAGACAGTATGTCTCCAAGCTTTTTCAGCTTCTAGTGGCATCTGTAGTCTTTGGTTTGTCATCCCTCCATGAACAAGCATCACTTCAATCTTGGCTTCAGTTATCACGTCACCTTCCCCACTGATTCCTCATGTGCCCCTCTTAAAAGTACCATTGTGATGCTTAGGACCAATGTTGATAATTCACAAAAACCTTCCAATCTTGAGATCCTTAACTTAGTCATACATGTAAACTTCCTTTTGCCACAGAAGGTAACATTCACAGGTTTTGGTAATTAAGACATGGATATATTTGAAGATATTATTCTGCTTACCACTTGGTGGCCACATAATGTATATAATTATAAAACACATGAAAATCAAATTTTTGTAAATGTATGAATTTATTTCTAGACCTTTTCTCTTATTTCATTGATTGATGTATCTGCTTATACATAATTTGTACACTTCTGTGTAAATTACATTTATGTATCAATGTACATTTCTGTATAAATTATGCATACATATACATTTATTTATACAACCATTATGTAAGTAATTATAATTTACATGAAATGACAGAATTAAACTGAACATAACTAAAAATAAAATAATTTCAGTATAAATCCATATGCTATTAATATCTGAGGAAACAAAGATGTAATTTTTAGATTATCAATGTTAACCTAGTAAAATCTTAAAAGTGTGATTCTGTCTTACATCAAAATGTTAAAAATGAGAAATAATGGTATAATATTGATAATTTATCTAAATGATACTAGCATCAGGTAATTACTTCCTGATTATTATACATATTAATATTACTTAAAAGCAGACTCATGTACACATTGTCTAAATGTAAGCTATGCAATAAACCTATTAGATATTTTCAAGTGATTAAACTAAGGTTTCAAAACTTTGAAAATATAATAATACAAATAATTATGAATCTAATGCTAGAATTTACATCCCTTTGTTGCCAGTACGACATCTGATGTGAGATAGTCCCACAACCCTTGATACTAAACTTAGCAACTAGAACTTCGATATATAGCTTCTTATAAGATAATTTTGAAAAAATGGGACTAGAAGGAGAATGAGATGACGATAAGGTAAATCTCAACAGCTTTATTGAAAATCAATTTTCTGTAAATTTGTGGATTTATGTATGAACTCTAGATCCTGGTCCATTTGTTGATGCATATGCTTTCATGCCAATACCATGCTGTTTTGACTACTGTAATTTTGTAGTTGATTTTGGTATCAGGTAGTATCATGCCTCAAGCTTTGTTCTATAGCTCAAAATTGACTTGGCTATTTGGGGTCTTTAATGGTTCCAAGCAAATTTAATCATTGTTTTTCCCATTTTTGTGAAAAATGACAATGGAATATTGATAGGGATTGCATTGAATCTATAGATTGTTTTGGGTAGTTTGAACAATTTTACAATATTAATTCTTCCAATCCATGAACACAAGATACCTTTCTACTTACATGTTTCTTTAATTTCTTTCATTATTGTTTTGTAGTTTTTAGTATACAGATTCTCCACTTCCTTGATTAAATTTGACCCTGAATATATTATTTATTTTTTATTTGGGAATGCTTTCTTAATTATTTTTTCCAATAATTTGTGATTGTGTATAGAACTGCTACTGATTTTTATATGCTGATTTTATATACTATCACTTTAGTGCCTTTGTTTATAAATTCTAAATACCGTTTATAAGTTCTAAATACCTTTGACCCAGTGATCCCATTACTGGGTATATACTCAAAGGATTATAAATCTTGCTGCTATAAAGACACATGCACACGTATGTTTATTGCGACACTATTCACAATAGCAAAGACATGCAACCAACCCAAATGCCCATCAATGATAGACTAGATTAAGAAAATGTGGCACATATACAACATGAAATACTATGCAACCATAAAAAAGGATGAGTTCATGTCCTTTGTAGGGACATGGATGAAGCTGGAAACCATCATTCTGAGCAAACTATCGCAAGGACAGAAAACCAGACACTGCGTATTCTCACTCATAGGTGGGAATTGAACAATGAGAACACTTGGACACAGGGCGGGGAACATCATACACTGGGGCCTGTTGTTAGGTAGGGGGAGGGGGGAGGGATAGCCTTAAGAGAAATACCTAATGTAAACAACAAGTTAGCGGGTGCAGCACACCAACATGGCACATGTATACATATGTAACAAACCTGCATGTTGTGCATATATACCCTAGAACTTAAAGTATAATAATGAAATAAATAAATAAAATAAAATGTCAAAAAAATGGTTTTTTTGGTTGAGTACTTAGAGTTTTTATGCTAGATTGTCAAAGAAAAAAAAAAACAGAAAAAAACTCACTTTTCCCTCTTTCTCTTAGGATGCCTTTCATTTCTTTCTCTTGCTCAATTGTTCTAAGATTTTCAGCACTATGTTGAAAACAAGTAGTGAGAATGGGCAACCATGTTTTTTCCTGATCTTAGAGAAAACTCTTTCAGCTTTTCACATTTGAAGATGATGTTAACTCTGGGCTTTTCATATATGGACTTTATTGTGCTTTCATACATTCATTCTATACATAATCCGTTGAGAGTTTTTATCATGAAAAGATATTGTCAATTGATTTTTCTGCATCTATTGATATGATCATACTAATTGTCAATAAAAGTGCCAAAAATATTCAATGGAGAAAGGACAAGCATAAAAAATGGTGTTTGGAAACTATATATACACAGGTAGGAGAATTAATTGGATCTTTATCCCATATCATATCCAAAAAATAAACTCAAAATCAATTAAAGACAAATATAAGACGTGAAATTATAAAACTTCCAGAATAAAACAAATGGAGAAAGCTTCACAATATTGGTCTGGGAAACGATACTTTGGATTTGACTCAAGAAGCTCATGAGAGAAATGCAAAAATAGACAAATGTGAATACATCAAATTAAAAGCTTCCAAACAGCAAAAGAAACAATCAGCAGACTAAAGACACAACTCATAGAGTGGGAGAAAATATTTGTAAGCCACACATTCAACAAAAAGTTATTATCCAAAATATATAAGGAATACAAGCAACTCAATATCAAAAAATAACATATAAACTAATTAAAACATGGACAAATTTTAAAAGACATAGAAACTGCCAAGTTCATGAAAAAAATGCTTGATATCACTAAGCATTAGGGAAATACAAATTAAAGCCACAATGAAATATAATCACACAGGTGTGTATGATTACCATGGCTTTTATAAAAAAGATAAAGGATAAAGAGTTTCAGTGAAGATGTGGAAAAAAGGAAACCCTTGTACATTGTTATTAGCCATTACAAAATACCTGCATGGAATTATACTGTGTCTAGACCAGCAGTTTTTAAAATGAAATAGAAACTAATAAAATTGAAAAAAAAGAAGAAATAAAGGTAAAAATAATTTTGTGAATATACATACACACGCATCCGTACTGTATAGAAATGTACAAACTACTGTTCATTGTGGATTGCATTCAAAAGTGTAAATCCCATTGACCTAAATGATACCGTTAAAGCTTTTTACCCCCAAGCTTTTTACCACAACATAAAGACCCTTCATAAACAAGCATTGGAACAAAGATTCAGCATTATCTCTTGCAACTCTGCTTCCTTGTATGGTCCCAAAGTCTTGAACTATTCACAACTTCTTAGAATCATTATGATTTATAGGTTCATTCCAGTTTCTCTTTAATATCTTAACACAGAACATGAGATAATTTATAGATTCCAATTAAGATAATTTGGTATAATTAATGTAGTTAAATTAACATCATTTATAGACTTTGATAATCTTTCAGATAATATTCTATGCCAGTGGTTTTCAAACTTGAACCTGCCTCAGAATTACTTGAAAGGTTTGTTTAAACACAGATGGTTTTTAAACATCCCCATACTACTTAATTTAGTATATCTAAATTTAGTATATCTGTGATTAGGCCTGAGAATTTGCAGGTGGTGTTAGCACTAAGATTCCAGGAACCACAGTTAAAACAGAATAAGTGTCTCTGGTCTGGTTTCTGAATTTGAGTATGTTTTTATTATAGACAGACTCATGTTTCACATAATCGTTTGTTGTAGTGCAATTGTCTGTTGTTTGGGGTTTTTTTGTTTTTTTTTGTTTTTTGTTTTTTTTTTCCTGCTCTCTCTTAAGACAGCAGAAAAATGTGAAAGATATTTTGGGGCAAGAAATGTAAATTTTATTCTTCTATTTGGACCACCTAGCTAACAAAACAGAGAGGGTGCTCAACATTCTTTCTTATATGCCTTAACGAAGAACTTAATTTTGAAGACTGTCACCGTATTTATCTTTTAAAAGTTTGCTTTCATGCATTTAAAATAGTCAAGAGGCAAAGAGCCTGAGAACATATTAAGTGCAGCTATGGCTTCCTTACATATCTGGTGAGTAATAAAATGCCTCAGAGATAAAGATGAGAGCACAGAGAGTTATTTCATGATCCCATTAGCTACATATTTATAATGATGAAAGACATTATGAAGACATTTCCAAAAGATATTCTAAAAGCCAGTCTAAATGTCAGACAAAATTTTTAAAAATCTAGTGTTCAAGAGGTGAAGAAATGTTTAGAATAGAATTTAAGTTAATGTCACAATAGGTTTCAATAATGTTACAAAGTTCATTCCTAGTTTTGAAATGTCTGTAAAAATAAAATTTAAAAGAAAAAACAGTATGAATCAAATTTACATTTAACTGACGGATTTGAAAGGGACTGTGTATTTTACTTTATAAATCCATTTCATTGACAGTTTCTTGCAACATATGCCAATCATCTTTACTATAATATTTACTAATATCATTGTCCTAGCTTCAGACATATAGCTACAAGTCAGATAAAATATATGCAATAAGCAACTAAATGCCATTTGAATATAGGTAGAAATTGGAGTCTATAGAATAAGAAGACTGTGGAGAATCTGGTAGTTCAATTAGGCAATGTGAGTGGGAGAGGAATTAAAATTTTTTTGCCCAAACTAGGTGACAAAAATGGAAAGAAGTTATCAGTGAATTGTGTAAGGTTATGTATTGCAAAATGCTTTTAATTATAAACATCAGATTTCACTATCATTATTTAACATATAGATTAAATTACTAAGATGTGTAAAATCAATTGGAGAGCTCAGGCAATTCTAGAAAAAAAAAATCCTACATATGTGCCACATTCACCAAGAGACCCAGTCTCTCCCATCACCAACCTCAATTGTTGGACCCACGTCCATGCCACCTCTTTCATAATCAATAAATTGTTCAATCCGAATACCTGCTACTAATCAAGGAGCCATCCCAATAGCTGATAGTGTCCAAGACAGGACATCTCTTGAAAATATATGCCAAAAAAAATAGATGCCTGACAATTTTGCCAAAAGAATACCAAATTAATCTCGTGCACATTCATGTGGTGTGACCTGAACCCCATCTGCTGGCCTACAAGGGACTGTAGAAAAGGGAATTATTAGTATGTCCACTTCTTTGTACAGATCCAGTTTAGAAAGGATATGCAATGGATGTTTAGCAAACTTAACTAGAGCATCTGCAGCAACCTACATCTTAAGTACTCAGTATCCACACTTTAAATCAATATCAAAGTAACGTTATCTGCCTGATGCAGCTATTCCTCCTAAACACACACAGATGCATACAATGCCCCCCAACACAAGCACAATAATTCTATAAAGCGATGCCCCAATTTTCATAAATTGTCAGTGTATTTTCTAGTTAAATCCCAATCTCATCTTGAATTTCACAATTCAGTGGTGAAATGTTACAGTTAAACTGAAAGGAATCCAATCATAATATATTTTAGTGGAATCTATAGAGGGAACATGAACATTTAACCACGTATCAGTATGAAGAAGGAACTGTGGGACATCCTACTGTACTTATGGTGTACTAGTCATGAATTCATAGTTTACATTTAGACTATCTTATTCCAGTAGCCATACCACATCGACTTAGCATGTACATATCATATCAGATAGCGGAACCTTTCTAGCTGTGTCCTTTGGTGTTTCCACTTATGTCAGGATGAGTCTATTAACTTTTATTTTTGAAAATACAGAATATTTGGATGTGTCCCATGGAATCATGGGGATTCGGAATACTTCTCCCCGCCTCCATCAAAATGTGATAAAATTATATCCCCTTGATAAATAAAGTAAATTCTGCCATTTAACAAGATGTCCTCCTATTTTTTCCCTACTGGATTGGTGAAATGAATATTTGAACATGGTCAGGAAGAAGAGTTAAATTCTAGCTTTCTGAATTCACATTCTTTTTCTGGTAGAAACATTTTCCATTTGGTATCTGCTCTTCTATAAGACTAGATGCTCCTTCGTGATAGGGTAAATGATAAGACGTGTGAATCTCATCAGCACATTGATGGATCAGCACATTGATGGATCAGCACATCACCTCAGTAATATAGTGAATGATGGAAAATCAGGCATCCAGGGTTAGATATTCACTGATAGGGTAGTTGGCAGGAGCCGTATAGAAAGAAAACACAAGTAAATAATCAGAATTAACTATATATTCAGCATATAAAATTGCTGGAGTTAGTTTAATACATGTGACTTGTCCTCTTAGTTATTATGTCTGTTATTTTATCACTGGACAGAGAAAGCCATATCTCTGGGAACATTTGGAGACTGCTACTGATACTTATTTAAGGTAAATGCTACTAAACTAAGTAATACTTTACAATATGGTGGTGTTGCGGGCTAAATGTTTGTGTTTTCCCAAAATTTTTATGTTGAAGTCCCAACCCCCAATGTATAAATTTTCAAAGATAGGACCAGCGAGGAAGTGATAAAGGTTAAATGAGATCATAAGAATGGGGCCCTAATCTGATGGAGCTGGTACACTTACAGGAAAAGGGGGAGACATCAGATAACTCTTCGCCAGGTAAGGACACAGCAGGAAGGCAGCCATGGGCAAGCCAGGAAGAGAGCCATTACTGGAAACCTAATTAAACAACATCTTGATTTTGGACTTTCCAGTCTCCAGAACTATGAGAAGTAAATTTCTGTTGTTTAAGCAATCCAGTCTGTAGTATTTTGTTGTGGTAGCCGGAGTAACTAGTACAGGCATATAATCTTTAAAACTTCTTTGTTGGAATCCAGGGACTTTTTGTTTGTTTTTTAATTTATGGCTAACAGGTTAAATAATCTAATAAACAGCCTTGTTGGCCACTTGACCAGTATGGCACACAATATCTTGCTATAAATTTTGCCAGAGCTCTCTGGAAACCAAGTCCATTGCAAAAATATATGTTCTTCCTACTCTGGAGACAAAGAGAATCCTGTGAAATAAGATGGTGCTCTAAAGAGCTGTGCCTGGAACTGACTCAGGTCCCTCATGTTGTGTTCTTTCTCCTGCTAAACGACATCATTTGCTTTTATTGAAAGCCTTTCATGAGTATGCTTCTTGCAGTCTTTGAGTTATTTGAGACTTCTGAGTCTGTCAAGCTGTTAAAGGTAAGCAAATGTAGAGAGTAAGCTGTAATCTGTATTGCTGACATATTAACATAGCCTGTGATGTTAAGATTAGTCTTGATTGAGTGCATGTGTAACTATTGGAAAGAATAGTCGTAACTGGAAAAGAAAGAGACCAACAGCCACACCTTTTACAGTGAATTTTTATGAACCAATTCCAGGTGTCCATAGACATCCCTTGAAATGACTGCTTTGTCAAGAATCTCTCATGCTTGCTCTTTTCGTGTCCTAAACAGGTAAGTAAGCCCTTAGCTTTAATCTTGATTTACTATAGAGCCATGCCAATGGTCATCTGTCTTACTGGTAAATTGACTAATCAAGAGTACTATTTAAATTGTGCCTAGTGGGGAGATTTCCCTCTTCTGCTTTTCTTCAATACCATTCATGAGCACAGCTATAATATTCTAATTGTCCCTTTCTCCTCTGTAATTTTGTTACTGGAGTCTTATACTGAAATTGCAGAATCAGCTTTTTGATAATCTAGAGATGATCTTTTAATATCTAGAGATCTAGAGATACTTTAAATAAGCATTGGATTCATGAGGTTATCCAGGTCAAGTGATAGAACTGTTCTACTGCTGGCTGGACCTGCTTTGAGATCATTGCTTTGGTATGAATGCCATATGCTCAAATGTGAAATATTTTAATTCTAAAATATGATCCATTAGCTTTCTTATTGGTAGGAATGTAAATTACAGATTTTTGTTTTTTATCTTCAAAGGGGGCATTCTAAAATTTGCCAATCTGTTTCACTCCAGAAAAGTCATTGAATGTCAGATGCTAAATTTGTATAGGATTGATTGATTCAACAGTCTCTGGTACATATTCATCTAAACATAGCAACCAGGTAGCTTCTACATCTGCTGTCTACATTCATAGCTATATAATATCAACAATGTAGTCAAGGTTTATATGAGATAGCGAGCCAGTCAATATCCCTGCAGATTAATTTAGGGAACAGAGCCTGAGGCACCTAACAGATGGAAGACTGAGATAATGAACAGCAAGGAGGCAGATTTAAACCAAACCATACCAGTATTATATTGAATGTAAATGTTTTAATCCAGAGGCCAGCACATTTTTTTCTGTAAAAGTCCAGATAGTGAATACTTTATGCTTGTGGGCCATATGGTCTCTGTCTCAACTACCTTACACTGTCCCTGTAGTGTAAAAGCAGCCATAGAAAATATATAAAACGATGGTCATGGATGTATTCCAATATAGCTTTATTTACAAAAATAAGCAGCTGAAGAGATTTGGCCCCAAGGCTTAATGACTTCTGCCTAAGTATCCCAAGGACAAGTAAAGGACAGATGTTATCAAAACTGATTGAAAGAAAAACTACATAGAGTTTGAAAAATATTTTACATTTAAAAACACAACATTTCAAAATAATAGAATAGGAAAAAACGCCATGAAAAATAGAAGCAAAATAAAGCTCACACTCTTATATTAAGATCAGACAATGGCGATTTAAGGGAAGGAATATTAAGAGAGCGGAAGAGAGCCATTTCAAAAACATTAAGTATCAAGGGAAAAAAAATGTACCTTTATATGTAACTAATAGCATAACTAACTTACAGACAGTAAATTAAGTTATTGTGGTATTAGGTATCAATTAATGAGTTGGTAAAATGAATTCAATATACGGTCAAGAAACATAACTGATCATAAACAGCTACCTGATTGATAATAGAGAAGAAACTCTATTGCAATTTGGTGGGCAAGAGATTTATTTTTAATAAATAGTGCTGCACCAATTAGATACCTAGACTCAAAAGTAAATGAGTAAGCTGTAAACCCTACTCCACACCACAGACAAAATTTAATTTGAAAGGGATCATAGACCTAAACATGAAAGCTAAATGTAAAATAAGAAAAGAAATCACCCTCCTTGAAATAATAATAATTGTATTGGTTTAGCCATGAAGAAGATATTTTCTAAAAAAGATAAAATGCTCTAATTATCCAGGCATAGTGGCACATGCCTGTAGTCCCAGCTACTCGGGAGACCGAGGCAGGAGAGTCTCTTGAACACAGGAGGCGGAGGTTGCAGTGAGCCAAGATCGTGCCATTGCACTCCAACCGGGGCAACAAGAGTGAAACTCCATCTCAAAAAAAAATGCCCCAAAGTAAAAGATGGATAAAATTAATACCGTTAAAATTAAAAATTATTTTTTATCTGCAAGCTACATTAAAAGAATGAAAAGGGAAATCACAGAGCCAAAGAAACATACGCAATTTATGTAACTGGCAAAGGCTTATATACAGAATATATAAAATATAGCTACACATGAATGAGAAAAGACTATAATTTAATAATGGGCAAAATTCTTGAATGGACACTTTACAAAGAGGATAATTTAATTGCATGCAAATGTTGACAGCAAGTCCTTCATATCACTGTTCATAAGCTAAATTCAAACTAAACACACAATGAGATACTAACACAATCATATTGGCAAGAATTTAAATAAGACTGATAATATCAAGTGTTGTTGAAGGGATAAAGCAGTAGGAATTCTCTTACATTGCTGGTGGAAGTAAAAATTGGTATAACCCCCTGTAACAAAATATGCATGCTCTGTGACTCTCCTTTGATCCACTAAGGATCAATGTGGCCTGGAATTGTTATGAGCCCTGGAGAAGGTGCTTGTTCTATCTGGAGGAAAATAGCACCATCACATTCTCTGTGAACCATGTACCCTACAAATCCTTGCTTCCTTGTTTTATCTCTCGATTGCTTTCAAACTAACTCATATGGCGTTTTTATTCACTTCTGGCAGTGCACATGCTTTGTATTTTAAGTCTTTGTGATGTGTAAGAGAATTGGACTTAACAGAGAATCTGGCACATAAGCCCACTCTCAAGGGGAGGGGGGTACCTCTAGGGTATCAGGAGGTGGGATCACTGGGGCATTGTTCCAAGAGAAATAAAAGAGAAAAAGCCGCCATTTCTCCAAACATGCAGAAGTTTATGTATACTGGCCAACAAACAGAAGAAAACAACAGAATGAGATCATCTAATAAATATTGCAAAAATATTTGATACATTTTATCTCTATAAACCCTCTAGGCTTACTCTGATGGGCATCTGAGAGTAGTGATTTTATATTTGTCAAATAAATGGAAAAACTACTGTAAGATACTGAAACACATTGCTAGTTGGTTGCCCAGGCACACTGTATTGAACAGAAGGAGATACAGCTACATGGACTGAGTAAGAAGAGAGGACAGCCTGGGTTCAGCTGACATTTGGGCCATCTCACTTCTCATCTCAACTCCTTTGTGATTCTTTGGCATCATAACATTGTACCCATAAGCTTCCTGCCCCGCCATGCTAAATGATACTTCCAGGACTGGCAGTGAACTTTGGCAGGTCTATACGCAAAAGAGACATACTGTGGGTTAATTCTTAATTGTCGCATGTTTGTCTTGAGAGATGTTTCAGACAATTTTATTTCCACACACCCTCCTGGGTTTTTTCTCATCCCCATCCCACCCAAGCACCCATGTTTCCTTTAGCCAACCCACCCTGCTCTGTGCTTCCATCTGGGTGTAGAGGAATTTCCCCTTAGCAAACCATATACTGAGTTTTCTGTCTCCCTCTTTGGGTAATTGAGGACTGGCTAATCCATGCACTGAAGTCTGAGTCTAACTTTCCGAAAAGACCAAGTCTATAAGTAACTGGTCCAGATGCCCGCTGTTTGTGAATCATAAGCTCTGGTACTTCAGTCCAAACACTCTGCAGCACATGTGGGGTGCCTAAGCATTTTGAGTGTCCTACAAACAGCCTGGTATTTGGCAAACATCCAAAGCTCTAGCCATGAATAAGCTTAATTGGGATGAAGATTGTAAGAAATGAGTAGAAAACAGCAGAATTTCCAGTTTTGTTTGATACAAGTTTGCTGGCATTTTCCTTGACTGAGATGAGAAAAATATACATAGATCTGTGTGTATACATATATATGTATGAATATATTTTGAATGAGGTTATTTAAATAAAGTCTTGGTCTATTGTGTACATCAAGTTAGACTTTAGATTTAAGATGTGTTATCACGCTAAGAAGTATCAAGAATACCAGAGGAGCAATACTATAATAGATACACAACTAAGATGCAATCAGATTTTATAGTCAACTGATATATTCAATTATGTAGCACAAAATGGATTCATATTATTTGGTCCAACACTGTATGATAGAGAGAAAGTAATTACATAGAGATTGTGGGTATATTATTATAGATAGAAAGTAAGTTCAGACCATGAAAAGAAGGGTACCGATGATGGAACGGGAAGAACTCAGATGTGATATTTCATATTGTGAGAGCTCACAATGTTTCTGAAGAGCCCTGTATTATTATGGCCAGTAAATAAAACACTGAGACATATTTGTACTCAACACATCTGCACATCTGCTTTTGATCTGAGCAACATTTCTCAGACGCTTGGAGTAGAACAAAATTCACCAGTGAGATGACGGTCCCAAGAAGCCATTTAATGTAAGTCAAGCATCTAAACTCTGACGTGTATGACTGCAATTAATATCGGAAATGCATGTCAAGGTTATACAGCTCTGCTGCTTTTGCAGCAGAAATATCTTATTCTTCTTAGAGACCTCAAGCCTTCCTCTTCTAGGTTGCATGGACATCTTTCATCTGGCGCTGTGGGTTCTCATTAAGACGTGCAGGACATAGAGTAGTCCACTATACCTGTCTTGGTGTCAGCCTTTAAAAAAGACCTTAAACACTCATGCACAGACACACATGCATGTAGAGAAGGGAATCCAGAATTATATTTAAAAAAACCTCAAAGGCATTAAATATGAGAAGGGAAGAGAAAAATAGTCTTATTTTTTATTGCGACAAGAATGGTTCAAGGTGTTTGAGTGCTGTCATCTAACATAAAAATTTGGAACATGAATTAGCCATATTTTATTTGCTACATATATAGTTTAGGTCCAATTATTAGAAGGAGCAGAAGGAAAGACTTAGCTCAAACATGTATTTTATTAAAAGAGCTATTCGCAGATAGAATGGCGAGCTTTGGAGCATAGAGTTCTTGATCAGTGAAGCGTGTTGGCTCTGTCTTGCCACTTGCAGCTAGAGTGCCCAGGCTGGGCCATCCCAGGGGAGTCACAACTGTCCCCACGTTCCATGGCTGATCTGCTTTGCAGATGAAAGAAAATTAAGGCATGGAGTTATTTAGGAAAGAAAAACTCAGAAAATGAACTTTTATAAAGTTTAATGTTTAGAAATACACGGGCTAAAATCCATTGCCCATAGAAATTCCTCTACTACTCCTTCTCTCTGCACATTGTTTGCCAAATCTTCCTCATAAAGAGATTATGTTTGCTGCCTTTTTCATCCGTGGGAGGCTGGATTCATTTCCATGTGCTCATAGTCTGGGGGGTGGGGAGGTGAAAGGTGTCCAAGGAAATGTCAAAGTGATTTTTTTTTTCCATTAAAGATGGCTGCTTCTACTCAGGTGCCAGTTAAAGCTTGGGTCTGCACTACATCTGCCATTACACGTCTATAATGTAACATCTAAACTATTTTTAAAAATTGACTTTGTTTCTAGCATGGCAACGTTTTCTCTCTCAATATCTTATTTTTATTCAGCTTCTGGTTAACATATAATAACTCAATTTTATTCATTAGATCCTGAGCCGGTGTCTAATGTGAGGTACAAACAGAAGTCAGAGAATGTCTAGGTAGTAATGTAAGAGAGGAAATTAACTAATTAGATAAATGGACTCTAATTTCCCTTTCAAACCTGGATTATCTGAAGCCCAGTGGCCCAGTACATCATTTGTCCTCAGCTTCACCTTGAAAGTAGTGAAGTTGGGTCCTACCTTTTTTTTTCTAGTTATATTTCAATTTTTTGGTCTCTTTTGCTCTCAATATTTTCACCTGTGCAAGTAGACGTAGATTTGGTAAGAGCAAGTATTGCTAACACAATTTGACATTTTAGTTAAACAATGTTATGCATGTAACATTATGTTAGGATTAAAAGAAAACATTCACTCTTAGAGAAAAAGTAGGTAGTAAAAATTATATGGCCAAATATATCGAAAGGTCAAATAATGTAGGGTGACATTCAAAACTAATACATTAAGGATATCATTTAAGAAAATTTAGTCTTTTTGCAAATATTTTGTCTGAAATGCTATAAAAGTCATAGAGCAATATATTTGGAAATTTTGAAAAACGATTGTTTAATATTTGCTAGTATTTTGGTGATTCTATCTTTACTGCTCTCTCTTATCACATAGTCACTCATTCACTCCCAAAATGTCACTCTGACAACAATATTGCTTTTTCAGACATAATAACCTACGTTCTATCTGAAAAACATGGCGACCTCTTTCACATTCTGATGCAGCTCAGTCCCTTTGCAGTATTTACGACTATTTACCATTATCTTCTTCTTAAAGTTTGTTTTTTTTCCTCTAGCTTTTGTGATTCTATCTGGTTACACTTTATGTCTGATCAATCGCTTTACAGCAATTTTTTTTTTTTATATAACCTTCAAATCCAGTGTCTGCCAACACCATATTTTATAGCATTTTGTAAGCCTGTATCTTACCTGTTATCAGATGTTCTTGATTTGCCTGAGATGTATGTTCTTTGCTTTTTACTACTCTATCCACCCAAAATGTCTTATTTGCTAGTCAAATTTATTTATTATTATGATTATTTTTGAGATGGAGTCTCACTCTGTCACCCAAGCTGGAGTGCAGTGGCGCTATCTTCATTCACTGCCTCCTGGATTCAAGCGATTCTCGTGCCTCAGCCTCCTGAGTAGCTGGGATTACAGGGGCACACCACCATGCCCAGCTAATTTTTTTTATCTTTTGTGGAGATGGGGTTTCACCATGTTGCCTAGGCTGGTCTTGAACTCTTGGCCTCAGGTGATGCACCCCCCCCCTCGGCCTCCCAAAGTGCTGGGATTACAGGCATGAGCCAATGTGCAAGCTCACGATCTTTCACAGTCTGCAATTCCCACAAAGAACAATGACCCTGATTCATTCAGTCATTCAGTTTACTCAAGAGACCCATCAAGGGCTTAAGATTCAGAAGTCCCTGATTTAAATTCCAGCCACTTCATTCATACATGTGTTTGGATTTTAACTACTCGATCAGTCCCTGGCAGGTTTGGTCTCCTAATATGTAACAGAATTAATAATTATTACACTATAAGATATTTATAAGAACTAAAAAATATAATATATGCAAGTGCAAAGCAAAGAACAGTTTCTCAGACTTAGTAGAAGCCTCTGGATGCCCTTTATTATGTATATATAAAGGAGATTACCTGAAGAGATGACTACAACTGCTATTATTATTATTATTGGTTTTTTGTTCCATTTAGTTCATCTTAATAATAGTTTAATGAGTGCATTCCCTAAGGAGAAAATATAATTTAACAATTTAATCTTCAGTTAGGCTATTATTTCAATGTAGGGTTAACTCCAAAATAACAATATTTGTGAAGACATTTACATGCCAAGCAGGATTAATTACTCCATGACTCCAATTGTATATTATCTGACCTTTACCCAGATGTTGATTCTGTTCTATAATTTGTGGTTTAGATGATGACTCACACGTGAAATTTGTAACAAAGACCACACAGTAAATTTTGTCCATAATCAGATCTTCTCTACCCAACATGAATTTTCACCTTTGTGGAAGCTTTTCAAACTCTATCTCATATTGGCAACTTAATTAATCCCAACATTAAAAAAAAAAATTACCTAGATATACAGAAGGGTAATGTATGTGTTTTATTTGTTTACTTTGGAATTTGAGACATTTTATAATTCACATGAAGCTTAATTAAGTTGTTAAAAGTGGAGATGCTTCTACCATTGCTGACTTCCAAGTTACCTGGAGAACATTTGAGTATCTTTGTTCCTTTCTCAATGGCCACCAGCCATGTTACACAACAGAAATGTCTGAATAGGAGTTAAAATATAGATATCTACCTTTAATCTCCAATGTTGGAGGTGAGGTAAAGGGAAAGATAAAATACTAGACAGCCAATGATTCTTACAGGGACTCAGGTGAGAAACATGGTCCTAGAAGGTTTGCGTGGGAAGGATAGAAGAAACACAGACTATTAGGCAAAACCTAGGAAGAAAATAGGCTCTGACTAGAATAAAATGAGGAAAGAGAATCTTGCCCTTCACTAGCTATTCACAAATCTCCTAACCCTCAGCCCAGCCATGCCTAATTCTATTGCAATAATAGCCCCTTGCAATAATCTCTGTATTTTTTGAAGATTATCCATCTTTTCTATTACCTTTCAGTGCCTCTACAGAGAAATCCAACTCTCTCTTATGTTGTGCTTCCATCAGTAGTCATAAAATTATGTTTAAGATTTGTTATCAAAGCCTTAAAGCTATTTGAGGGAATCTCAACAATTTGAATAATATTCTTAATGACTAAAATAAAAAATTCCAAAGCCCTATTTACAAGCCAACACCTGCTCTCTATAGTATTTCTATACAGTAAAAGTCAGTAAATTCAAAAGATAGGCACAATAAACTTGATAAGAGATAAATCTTAGTCTCTGGATGAATCTTTGACTTAAACTTTAACAGCATTCTTATTAATTGATGATATTAAATGTTTTGTAAGGTTAAATGATTTTAATCCGGATATCATTGTGTTGCTTTCTTTGCTTTCTCTATGTCTGCTACACGGAAATATCTGATCTGCTGTAATTCACCTTGGAATAATGCCACTGCGACCTGCTGGTAATGGCTGGTTGCACAACAGTTGATCCAGAAGGACCTTGGCCAGGATGATTTGGCAGTGGAGTTAAAAGGAGTGCCACAAATCCTGTTGCAGAAGTGATATCAGATTTGGAATAAAATATTCACCCCAACAAATGTTTCTCAGATGATGTATCATCTTATTGTATCAGACTAATCTCTGTTGTATCAGACTCATTGTATCAACACAATTGTAGAATCATTCTCAACATTCATTTCAGGCAAACTAATTCTTAGAGTGTCCCTAGAGTTAACAAAAATTGTAAAGCAATGGAAGCCAATCAAGTCACAATAAAGAAGCCCATTCCGATCCGTTTGTTTATATATTACAGAGAATAGCATCCTTAGAATCAGTTTTCATTTGTGTATAGCAATGCAATCTAAGAATCGATACAAATTGTTGCACATACATGCAAATATAAACTTAATTCCTGTTGGTAATTTTAAATATTGAAATGGTAGCCTTGTATACTATTTTTTAGGCGTGGTCTTGTGGGTTTTGATGTTGGTGGTGTTTTCTTATTTGAATGCAGATTTCTTGTGGTTATATTCCCCAATTTATTCTTTTTTTCTCACAATAAGAAGTGGAGTTTTGTGGTGAGTATAATTTTTTAACTATTAATACAAGTCTATATAAAATAACTGGAAGAGCACATGAATAAGTGACTAAGGAATAATCAAGTATGGTAGATACATTATTTTCTCTAGTAGTATTTCAAAATCAAGTGTTTTCTGAAAGTTGTTTTTGTGTTTTGAATAAAATAATAACCTTTGAGCTCTATTTCTCTGCTCTGAAGCTTGTAAGAGCTATTTACTTAGTGACTGAGTTTTTCCCTACATAGGCATAAAAATCTCATTATTTCTATTAAAAAGGACCATAGTACAGGTAATATAATGTCATGACTCAAGAAATCTGGCATTTCATTTCTCAGTGTATTCCAAAAAAGATAGCTAGTTGGATAAGTGACGGACAGATGGATACATAGATACAAAGATAAATAGATAAGTAGATTGAATAAAACAAAGAAACATTTTAAAAGTTTATTTGAAAAAACAGAATTTCATGAATTGGTAAACACCAACCAAAAGGGGTTTTGGATTCTGCTGAGGAAGCTCGTTGGACAGGCTTTTATAAAGTGAGTGTTTTTGATTAGTTGAGCTTAAGTTTAGTTTTTCTATAATACAAATATTTACAAGAAACAGCTTGTAAATATTTGTAACTTATAACTAAAGTGAGTGTCATTTATGTTTGCAGTTCAAGTAAGATTAAGGTTAATTTCAAGACCTAATTGGCTTTGTGTGCTCAAGGATTTTTCAGGCCTGGTCTGCATTTCAATTTACCTTGAGAGAAAGATAGAGACAGAGAAAGAAAGAGATAGAGAGAGAATATGTGCATACGTAATATACATGAATATTATATAAATCTGTGTAATATAGGAGAGAGGTCAGCAAATTTATTCTACAAAGTTAAAGAAAGTAAACATTTAGGCTTTGCATACCAAATGGTCTTTGTCATCTCTACTCAACCCTGCCAAAGTAGCACAAAAGCAGCCAGGGACAATATGTAAATGAATGTACATTGCCAACCTGTAATGTAGAGTATAGGTTTCACATATAAAATGTAATGGACCTTTAATTATGTAAATGTGATAAATATATATCACTTAAATCATATTATAGTTGAATGTGCATGCATTTTACTAAAATAATATAATAATGTTATACATATGAATACCAATATGAGTTGGTATTTTCAGTCAAGCAAATTTAAATATTGCAGTGATTCATCAGATTTTATTTGTTTTTCACTTCTAAAAGTCTGTGTTACTTATTCATATATAACACTATGTGGTTAATATTAGTGGATATGTAGGATATCTTTCTCTTATTCTAGCAGTGCACAGTCCTGCTAAAGATGAATTCAGTTTACATTGTTTAAACACTACACATCTGAATCTTCAAAACTAAAATTCTGTGAAAACAGGGACTTCAATTTTCTTTTGACACCACAATAGAAACAATGAAATGATGACTTCATGCATAGAGTTGAATAAATTTACCTAGTAGAACAGTTTTCTTCTCTAACCAAGCTTCAGTTGGTTAACACCTCAGATCCTGCAACCTTGGATTGGCTGGTCTGCAATGGCATTTTGGGTTGTTTTGTTTATTTATTTATTTTTCTGTTTTTCTTTTGTGTAAGATAAAGCACTGCACCATACACAGATATAAACGTAATATCCTATAAAATTTCTACCAGCTTTAGTAGCTGGGAGGAATTATTGCCTCTATGTTCAAAACAAGGATGAGCACAGAGGCAATGAAAAACAAACCCGAATTAGGTGTGTTAGAGCTTTTAATCAGGTTTAACGAGAGGTCATAATTTATCCAATTATGATGGTTTGTATTTTATTTGCTTGCTGAAATATTTAAAATTCTTAGACTCTGATAGGAACAGTAGACACTGGGGACTGCTTTAGAGGGGAGGGTAGGAAGAGGGCATGGGTTGGAAGGCTATATATGGGGTACTATTCTCATTATCTGGGTAAGCATTGTACCTCAAGCCTCAACAAAATACAATTTACGGCCAGGCGCAGGGGCTCACGCCTGTAATCCCAGCACTTTGGGAGGCCGAGGCGGGAGGATCACCTGAGATCAGGAGTTGGAGACCAGCCTGGCCAACATGGTGAAACTCCATCTCTACTAAAAATATAAAACTTAGCTGGGCGTGGTGGTGTGCACCTGTAATTGCAACTACTCAGAAGGCTAAGGCAAGAGAATCGCTTGAGCCTAGGAGGCAGAGCTTGCAGTGATCAGAGATTACAATGCACCATTGCACTCCAGCCTGGGGGGCAAGAGTGAGACTTTGTCTCAAAAAAAAAAAAAAATTTACTCATGTAACAAACTTGCATCTAAACCCTGGAATCTAAAATAAAAATAGAAAAAAGGGGGACATTAACAAATAAAATATGTTTAAATGTTTGAATTTGCCTATATAACTTCTGTTTATAAATATTAATGTGTTAATAAATTATATTTTAGTGGTATAAACAGTCTGTTAGTGGAAGTCTTGGTTGTATAACATTTAAATAAGGTTATTTTAGTGAAGTCCAAAGATAAGTAAATTTTAAAATGTCCAAATTTTTTTCATTCTAATGAGCTGTCTGGAATCTGTCGACATTCTGAACTGTAAATGTACGTAGAAGTTCAATACTGAAAAAAGAGCTTAAAACATAAATCTATAACCTATAAAATGTATGGAAGAGAAAACCTCCCTTTAAAAAAAAATGAGTGATTCTCTCTGATCATTAATGATATGGCAGCATTGCCAATGCAAGAATTATATTTTCTGTTTTGTAGTTAATTTAACTGTTTTAACATTTGGAAATTACTGTGGTATTTAATATAAATATAATGTTCAAAACACTTTTTAAAAGTTTCAAAAATAAGAATTATAATCTACAATTCACCTGAACACTTTTTACTTTGGTGGCAATGATGAGTTTCCTTGTGTTAACTTATGAAAGAAAAAGTAGGTTTTATTGGAACTTTCTCGATATTCTCTTCTTGACTACTAATTTTTTTTCACTTATTTATTTATTAATGTTTTTAATTTGCTTTAGTTTTAGGGTACGTGTGCACAACGTGCAGGTTTGTTACATACGTATACATGTGCCATGTTGGTTTGCTGCACCCGTGAACTCGTCATTTACATTAGGTATTTCTCTTAATGCTATCCCTCCCTCAGCCCCCAACCCCACGAAAGGTCCCGGTGTTTATTTTTTTTAATTAATTATTTATTTATTTATTTATTTTTGTATGTGCGTCTAAAAGTCAGCTACTAGAAAGGGTCAAGTGCTTTTTGACAAATTAAGAATATAGGAAGGTATTGAAACTTAATCCTATAAAAAATGATGCAGTGGCCAGGCGCGGTGGCTCA
>NW_012103476.1:4979564-5004478 GCF_000951045.1 Mandrillus leucophaeus
AAAAAAAAAAAAAAGAGGCCTAGGCAAACAGATGTTCAATTAAGTGGAAAAAAACAGATAACAGACATACCCATGAATCCCAAAGGATATTTATCAGAAAACAAAGTAAATATTTTTGTCTCTATATTATTCCTTTTGAATATAATATTCCAGTCAAATATTAATGTTTTAGTCAATATTGCACAGAAAACTCTTTTCGTCCATGATAAAATGTAATAATCTAAAGATGTTAAATTTTAAATAAGTTTTGGAGAATGTAATGACAAGAAGTCATATATTTTAAGCTTAATTTGCTACAGAAAAGTTGCTGGATATGTTTAATTTCTCTGACATTTATGTAATGTTTTATTAGTCTACCAATAATGGTCAGAAATTGTTGTTATGTTTATCCTTTCTTCTCCAAAGTGTTCATAAAAAACCATCATGTTTTCATGAAGCTGCACAAAAAACACTTCCTCTTTTGCAATTCCACAGCACTACTTCCAAGGTTGTGTTCGAAATTGACACCCTGTCTCTCCACCCAAATACTCTCTTTTCAGGTAATTTGGGAGGTGCCCTACATTATATCTCCTTTTGAAGATTGACAATAAAGTTTGAGTTATTAAACTCTGAAATAAAATTCAGAAAAAAAATTGTTTTTTAAAAAGTTTTTAATTTTTATTTTATCTTAGTGTAGTTTATTTTAGTTTAGAGTTTAGTTTAGTTTTTTTGAGACAGCCTCTCACCTTGTTGCCCAGACTGGAGTGCAGTGGCACCATCTCGGCTCACTGGAGCCTCCACCTCCCAGGCTCAAGTGATCCTCCCACCTCAGTCTTTCAAGTAGCTGGGACTACAGGTGCATGCCACCATGCCCAGATAATTTTTGTATTTTTTGCAGAGACAGGGTTTTGCCATGTTGCCCAGGACTGTCTCCAACTCCTGGGCTCATGTGATCCACCTGTCTTGGCCTGCCAAAGTGCTGGGATTACAAGCGTGAGCCATCAGGCATGAGCCACCAGGAGTAAGCCGCCAGGCGTGAGTTGTCAGGCCTGGTCCATTTTTAAAATGTTACTGTTTTCAGTAGAGTGAATATTTTTGTTTAACTTTAGGAATATGTATGTGTTATCCACCAAACCACCCTGTGAATTTCCTTTGGTTGTTACTTTCTTTCTTGGAAGCATGACATTATACACCTACACTATGGTCCTTTTTAATAGAAATAATGAGATTTTTATACCTCTGTAGTGAAAAATTCAGTCACTAAGTAAATGGCTCTTACAAGCTTCAGAGCAGAGAAATAGAGCTCAAACATTATTATATATATTCATTTGTAACTAAGTTTCCTGTTTTGTTCAATAAGTATGCTGATTTGGTTTGATCAAGTGAAATTACTTTTATCAAAATATGAACTGTAAAAAAGGTGTAGATAATTTTTACTAAAAACACTGAAGGAGCTACAAGTAAGAAAAAAGTCAAGGCTCATCAACTTAAAAATGTGTGATATTATTTCCAATGTAGTGAGGTTACAATGAGTGATGTATCTAACACCACCAATCTTAAAAAATAAAGCATTAAAAAAATGTGCTCCCTTTTATAATGGGATTTTCTCCAGAAGATATCACTATCCTAGATTTTTGTTAATCATTCTCATGTATTAATTTAAATTCTAATTTCATATTTATATATCTATCAACAAAGTGTAGGGACTCACTAGATGTTTTAACACCACATATATATACACATATATATGGTGTAATGTAATATATATATTTTATATATATTATTTTATATATATATAAAAATGCTACTATCCTGTTAATATGGTTAGGCTTTCTGTCCCCACCCAAATCTCATCTTGAAAAGTAATCTCCAGAATCCCCATAACCCCCACCTGTCAAGAGAGAGACCATGTGGAGGTAATTGAATCAGGAGGTGGTCTCCCCCATGCTGTTCTTGTGATAGTGAGTGAGTTATCAGAGGATTTGATGGTTTTACAAGGGGATCTTCACCCTTCACTTGGCACTTCTCCTTCCTGCCTTCTTGTGAAGAAGGTGCATTGCTGCTGCTTGGCCTTCCGCCATAATTATCAGTTTCCTGAGACCTCCCCAGCCACACTGAACTGTGAGTCAATTAAACCTCTTTCCTTTATAAATTACCCGGTCTCAGGCAGTTCTTTCTTTTACTTTCTTTTCTTTCTTTCCTTCCTTCCTTCTTTCTTTCTTTTTCTTTCTTTCTTTCTTTCTTTTCTTTCCCTTCCTTCCTTCCTTCCTTCCTTCCTTCCTTCCTTCCTTCCTTCCTTCCTTCCTTTCCTTATAGCAGAATGCAAAAGAACTAACACACCTGTTTTCAATAATACTGTGCACATTGTGTCATCTGTTTCCACAATGTACACAATCTTTTGCTGTTAGATATTTAAATTACTTCTAATTCTTGGCTATTACAAACTTTACATCAGATAATACTCCTGAACCGGTATCCATGAGCATGTATGAACCTTTTACTAGAGTACACGTTTGGTCGCAGAATTGCTATATCGTATTTTAGGCATGTGTTCATAATTGAGTGAGTGTTGTGAAATAATATCCATACATATTAATAACAAAAATAAATAAGACATTCTAATATTCTCAATCTTTATGCTACTTGATATTGTCAGATTCTAAAATCTTTGCTCATGTGAAGTTTGTAAAATGATATCCATTTGAAGTTTTATTTTGCATTTTCCTATTTGGCATTTGATCATTGTTTTATATATTCATTTGTAACTAAGTTTCCCATTTTGTTCATTGTCTTTTCAAAAATATTTCTTCTGTTGGAGAGGAATTCCACAGGAGGGCCATTAAAATTTTTGTGTTTGTCTAGTTGATCTATAAGAGGGTATGTATTTGTGTGTGTGCATCATGGCGTTTTTCATTACTTCAAATGGCAGAAAATTGGTTTTCTTTAATATCAGGGAATTGATATTGCTTTTATAGAAATTATAAGATAGGTTTATTTTTTCCTAGAGAATTGTCTAAGCAATATTAATGGATAAATCGTGACCCTTGTATTTGTCATAAATTGATGTTTTGTTAATATTTGTAATTCTGTTTCTCAGCTGCTTTGTTCCAATATTCTATTTTTCATTCTGTACCTATACTACGTGGCTTAACTTAATTAATTAAGATTTATAGAGTTATCCAGTACACCATTATCCCTGACCTCTTGCTATTGTTCTTCCTCCTCTCCTCTTCTCTCTTTCCTGCTTTCATTAATGCTCCTTTATGCATCCCGCACCCTCCACAATGTACATGTTCAGTCTCTTCCTTTTGGACATTTGAGTTGTTCTGAATTTTTAGCTACGACAAACAATGAATATAATAATATTCTTAGACATGTCTCTAAGACACGTTGTTGCTGTCCTGATGTTCTTCACCTTCTCACTTTCTCCCTCTTCTTCTCACTCATTCTTCTCCTTTTCCTTCCAAAACTCTTTCTACTACTTCTTTCTCTTTCAGTTTCAAAAGTTTGCTAAATATTTTGTGGCAAATAACATTTTACAATTAAAAAATACTCAATGCAATCAAATTTCATACAAAGCCCTAATGCATTTGTGAATAATATTTGATTAACTTATGGTTAGTTTTGGAAGAAATATTATATTGAGTCATCTATGGATGAATCCAGTGAACATTTTTATATATTTTGATATTTAATTTTAAGTATATGTCTTTTTATTTTATTTTATTTTATTTTTTCTTCAGTAGTTCTACATATTTTTTCTCTTCTGGAATTCGGTCAACATTAATACAGAATTTATTCATTTAAGAAGTTTGGGAATTAATTGTACCAGGACCATACATGTATATATTTTAGACAGCAATTTTTAATTGTGGTTTTAAAATTATTACTCTATGGCATCATCATAGTTTTGTCCATGTGATCTAGAAACTACCTAAGGAGATTGCTTAAAACTACTAGAGTGATTTTAGATAATTCAGTCTCTACTTCACTTCTGAGTTATATGTTTTATGCAATTGTAGCTATACAAATTTATTATATACATTTAGTATATTTAAGTCTTTGATTGATAAATTAAATTAGGACTTGCTGTGTGCAACCTCTTTGTATCTACCGATATATTTGGCCTTAAGGTCAATTTTCCTCATATTAATTTGAATCAGCTTACCTGTGTTAATGTTTTCATGATGTAAATTAATTTTTTTAACTTATTTTAAAAACCCAGGTTTTATATTTTAGGCACATCTTTTGTAAATTACATAAAAATGAATTTTAAAAATGTAAACACAAAATATTTTTAATTAAGTAACAAGTTTTATTCTTGTGAATTTTGTGATGGCTGGAACATTTACATTCTTTCATATTATTTGCACAATATTTATCTATTTATCTTTTTTCTAAATGTACTTTACATTTATAATTTATTTTTAATAATACAGATCCTCAGAAATGTTTTTGTGCAAAAGACAAAAGGTAAAGACTTTTATTGTTGCACTTCAAAATAATCCAAACTTGGTTTATATTTTGTTCTTTTCAGAATATAAATATAAATTTAAAATTAAAACTCTTCCCCTTTAATTATGCCTAGTGAAATAGCTAATAGTGTTTATTGACCATTCCTGAACACCTCCTTTCTCCAGTTTTTATTCCTCTAACAGTATTTGTTTATATCTTGCTGGAAGCAATATTACTGAACATGTTTTGCCTTTCAGTAAATAGAATTTAATTTGTGGGTATGTGATTTAGAACTAGAATAAAGGGTGCATACAATGTTTAATTAAGTACATTTTGGAAGAGATAAACTAATGTGGGTTAAACTAACTATAATAGAAACATAGAAGTTAAGCTTATACATAGTTTCACATTCTAGAAAGTAATGCATCATTTTTTTCTCAATTAAAAAGATTATCATGGGTTAAAACTTTTCCATAAAATTCTTTAAAGGATAGGATAAAAATGAAAAAATTCTCACTGGAAAACTGTATTTGCATAATTACTGTAAAATGCCAATTTTACACACAAACAAACAGAAGCCAGAAATGCTTCAAAATCTCATTTGAATAATGCATGCATATGTATTGGTTCTGCATGGCTAAGCCAACAGCCACATCAGTGAAAATATTTACCTTTTAATATCAACACTAGAAATAGCAATTATCAATATGAAAGAGAAGGCCCTAGTATAAAATACATACTATCATCAAACAAATCTAATTTCCTATTTTGTTATTAAGTAAAATAACACATTTGTTATGTATCTCTAAAGCAAAATATTATGTAAGTATCAGGGGCCTATTAATTTTTAAAAGTATACGTAATGCCTAACTTTTTACATTGAAGTTAGGTAAAGACATGTATAGTTAATGAATTAAATGATTTTAGTAAGATATAATATTCACAGAACAAAATACATAGATTATAATTTTTCATTTTGATGAGTTTGTCAGCTGTAGAAAACCATGTTACTATCACCTTAAACAAGATTTAGAATAATTCTGTAAACTTTCTAGTCAATTACGCAGCAGTAAATAATCTCTCAGCATATATTCATTTTCGCTGTCTTTGGAAGTTAGATAAATGAAATTATACAATGTGTGGTTTTTTTGAGTGTCACACCTTTTCACTCATAGATGCAACAACACGTATTAGTTGTTTGCTGAAATTGTACAGTTAATACAATTTACTGAATAAATAAATCAACATTTATTTATTCTGCCATTAATACACTTGTGGACTGTTTGTGGCTTTGGGCTTAGATTATCTCTTGTATCCTTTGTCTCTCTTTCAGCTTTCCATACGATAAGTATACATGAGAAATCTATTATATGTAAATTATTTTTTCATTTTATAATTTATAGTACTTTTCAAATATCGCCTGGCTTAATTCATGCCACAGGCCCTTTTCCATCACTTAGGTGAATTTTTAAATCTCATATTTATTATTTATTTTGCTATTTTGTTTACCATATTGATTTTCATTCACTTGCTTAGTGCACTTTCATTCACCAACACATAAGTTTCAAAATGCTCTTAGCTTCATTTATTTCTCAATCCCAGGTTACTACATGCTGTGGTTTGAATGTTGTCTCCTTCCAAACTCATGTTGAAATTTAATTGCCATTGTAACAGTATTAAGAGCTAGGACCTTTAAGACCTGATTAGGCCATGAAGACTTCACACTTTGAGGTGGGATTGGTATTGTTATAAAAGGGTGACTTCAGTTCATCACCTTCTCGCTCTCTTTCTTTCTATCTTACTATCTCTTTACTCTTCTCCTATGGGATGATGCAGCAAAAGGCCCTTGCCAGATGACGACCACTTGATTTGAACTTCACGCTTCCAGAACTGTAAGCCAATAAAGTCCTGTTCTTAACAATAAGTCAGTCTGTGGTATTCTGTTATAGCAAGGCAAAACAGACTAAGATAATGAATTGGTAGTGAGAAGCGCGGCTGTTGCTCTAACAAATACCTAAAAATGTGAAAGCAACTTTGAAGTGGATAGTGAGTGGAGGTTGAAAGAATTTGGAGGAGTACGCTAGAAAAACCCTATATTGTCATAAACAGAGCATTAAGGGCAATTCTAGTGAGGGTTTAGAAGAGAAGAACTTTAGGGAAAGTGGAACTTCCTAAGGATTACTTAAGTTGTTGTGAACAGAATGTTGGAAGAAATATGGGCAGTCAAGGCAATTCTGATGAGGTCTCAGATAGAAATAAAAACAAGGTATTGGAAACTGGAGTAAAGACCATTCTTGTTATAAAGTGGCAAGGCACTTGGTTGAATTGTGTCCATGCCAGAGGGCTTTGTGGAAGGCAGAATTTAAGTGCAATGAATTAGGATGTCTGGTGGAAGAAATATCTGAGCAGAAAAGCATTCAGGATGATGTGTGACTTCTTTTAACTGCATATAGAAAATGGAAAAGTAAATACAAGGAAAACAGAATTTAGGGAATTGAAGTATTCTGAGCCTAGTAGTGTGGTTGAAAATAAAAGACCATTTTCAGGAGAGGAATCCAGGGTTGCGTCCAAGTGACCTATTTGATGAGACTAGTAGGAATAGAACAAAGCCAGAAGCTATTCATCAGGACAATGGGAGAATGGTCATAAAGGCATTGTGGAGCTTACAAGTATGACCCCTCCCATCACAGGCCCGGAGTGTCAAGGCCTGACTGAATGAAATATGTCAAAGGAAAGGTTTTAGGTGCTCTCAGGAACTTGGGACTTACTGCCCAGGGCCAACTCAAGTCTCAGTTCCCTACATTCTAGTGCAGGGCTCATCAGCGGCCCCAGCCACATCTCAGGCTTGCCAGGATCGGCTACACACAGCTGAGGATCAATCCCACCCACTTCTCCAGAAGGTGCGAGCAGCAAATCTTGGTGACACCTAAGTGGTATTGTCTGCAGGTGCAAAACACATGAGCTATGCCAGGCATGGTTTCCTTCACCTGGATTTCACAGCATGTTGCTCACAGCCTGGTGGCCTGGGAAAAGACTTGTTATAAGGGCAGAACCACTGCAAAAAGCTTCTATTGGAGAAATACCTAGCAAAACTTTTAAGTTGGATCCATACGGCGAATCCCCAGTGGGCTGAGGAAAGCTGTTGGAATGGGGCGTCCCTTGAGACACCAGAAATGTAGAGTCTCCATTGTTCAGTTCCAGCCTGGGAGAGCTGCAGGCACCTGCCTTCAGTGTATGAGAGCTGCAGGCATGAGCTCTGCCTGGCGAAACTATAGTGATGGGGCTTCCTTAGGTCTTGTGGACCCCAATTCTACCCCATTGTATTCAGAGGGTGGGACACAGAGTCAAAAAAGATTGTCCTCCAGCCTTAAGATTTAATCTTGTTCTCCCTGTTGAGCTTTGTAATTACTTGGAGCAAGTTATTGAGTTTTTTTCTTGTCCATGTCTCCTTTTGGAATAGTTATGTCTATCTTATATATGTTTTCCTAGTCTATTTTGGAAATACATAATTTGATTTGATTTCACAAGCTCACAGCTGGAGAGAAATTTGCCTCAAGGTGAATTGTGCCTTGAGTTTCACCTGTATCCAGTTTAGATGAAACTCTGGACTTTGGATATTTTAGTTGATACTGGATTCAGTTAAGAATTTAGAGATTGGTGGGGCACAGTGGCTCATACCTGTAATCCCAGCACTTTGGGAGGCCAAAGCAGGTGGATCATCTGAAGCTGGGAGTTCGAGACCAGCCTGACCAACATGGAGAAACCCCATCTCTACTAAAAATACAAAATTAGCCAGGTGTGGTAGCAGTTGCCTGTGATCCGAGCTACTCATGAGGCTGAGGCAGGAGAATCACTTGAACCCGGAAGGTTAATGTTGCCGTGAGCCTAGATCGCACCATTGCTCTCCAGCCTAGGCAACAAGAGCGAAACTCCATCAGAAAAAGAAAGAAGGAGAAGGAGAAGAGTGATAAGAAGAAGGAGAAGGAGAAGAGGGATAAGGAGAAGGAGAAGAAGAATTTAGAGGTTGTTGGAATAGAATAAACGCAGTCTTTATGTGAATACAGCATGAGTTTGGGGGATCAGAGGCAGAAAGCTATGATTTAAATGTTGTCCCCTTCAAAACTAATCTTGAAATTTGTCATTGTGGCAGTATTAAGAAGTAGGACCTTTAGGAGTCAATTAGGCCATAAGGGCTCCAACTGACGGGTGGCATTGCTGCTGTCCTGTAAGGACAAGTCTGTCTCTCTTGCCATCTGTTGTCCTTCCACATTCCACCATGACATACTACAGCAAGAAGGCCATTAGACAACGTCAACTCCTCAGTTTTGGAATTTTTCAGCCTACAGAACTATAAGCTAATAAACTTATTATCATTCAAAAATTACGTAGTCTGTGGTATTCTATTATAGCTGCACAAAATGGACTCTAACACTACAATATTGGCTTAGAGACATGATGAATGCCATTTTTGTGCAAGCTACATAATATGGAGAGGTAAGACAATTAGCTTAGTCTCCATTGATTGAATTCATAAATATGGTTTTTTTTTTTCAAATAATGTACATTATTAGACAGGCTAAGGATGTGGTTAAAATTATGGTGACCTCCATGGATCAAGTGATATGTTTTTCCTATCTGAGAGCAGAAGTCATCCAGAAGGAAATGTTTGGAAACGAGTATACCTGTCCTTTGCCTGAGCTACTAGGACAGCACCGTTGATGTTATACTATTCAGAGTGTATTAGGAATATTTTACTTCCCCTTTTCAGAACACAATCGTATGCATGTGTAAATCAGTCTTGGCCCTGCCACAAGCTGAGAAGCTCTGCTTGCTAACTCTTAGAAAGTTGCTGAACTCACTTCCTACTGCATTTCTCAAACTCTCTTTGAGCAGATGTTATTAATGGAATTACATAATTCCTTGCCAAGAGGCAATTCTTCAGAATGTTGAATTACTACTATTATGTGGTGCCTCATTCAAAGAGAATTAATTCAAACCAAAGAGATCCTTGAAACTCTGCAAGATAGATTTTGTGGATCAATTAGGTTGACTGATAATCAGTAAGTCTAAACACTAATCAACACTTGGAATTGTCTTCTTGACAGAAATAATTGAAAGCAATGGTCTGTGTTCACTGGAATGGAGGAAAGCTGATGCACATAAATAGGTAGTGTCATGTATATGCGAGTGTGGGAGGTTGAGGGAGAGAAGTTTGGTTATAGAGATTCATTACTTGTCTGAGCACGTCTGCTGCTGCCAAAGGAACATCATGAGTAGTGGGAAGACAGTTTAGCTGAAGAATAGGCTGAGTGCAGATTTTAAATATTCTGGGCTCTACAGGTTTCTTATATCTGTGTATTCCTACATCTTCTCTGCCTAGGTATTCCTTCTTCACTTATCTACTTATGTGTAAATTGTTGTTGTTTAAACATGTAATTGTGGAGCAATGTTTACCCACTAGTACATTTTATTAGTAATTTTAAATTGGGGAGGGCCAATAAAAAATTAGTAACAGCATTCTATTTGTATATCTAAATTTTAACTAGAAACATTATAAATTGATAAAATTCCTCAATAAATAGTTGATTGTCACTTCTCTAATGATCAGTGATATTGTGTTTTTTTCATTTGTTTTTTGGCCGCATATATGTATTTTTTTGAAAAGTGTCTGCTCATGTTCTTTGCCCATTTTAATGGGTTTTTTCCTCTCATAAATTTGTTTAAGTTTCTTACAGATGCTGGGTATTAGACCTTTGTCAGATGGATAGATTGCAAAATTTTCTCCCATTCTGTAAGTTGTCTGTTTATGCTGTTGATAGTTTATTTTGCTGTGCAGAAGCTCTTTAGTTTAATTAGATCCCGTTTGTCAATTTTTGCTTTTGTTGCAATTATTTTTGGCATCTTCATCATGAAATCTTTGCCCATGCCTATGTCATGAATTATGTTGCCTAGGTTATCTTCCAAGATGTTTATAGTTTTGCCTTTTTCATTTTAGTCTTTAACCCATCTTGAGTTGATTTTGTATATGGTGTAAGGATGCGGTCAAGTTTCAATTTTCTGCATATGGCTAGCCAGTTCTCCCAGCATCACTTATTGAATAGGGAATCCTTTACACATTGGTTGCTTTTGTCAGGTTTGGCAAAAATCAAATATTTATAGGTGTGTGGTCTTATTTCTGAGTTCTCTGTTCTTTTCTACTTGTCTATCTGTCTGTTCTTATACCAGTACTATGCTATTTTGTTTACTGTAACCTTGTAGTATAGTTTGAAGTTAGGTATTGTGATACCTCCAGCTTTGCTCTTTATGGTTAGGATTCTCTTGGCTATTCAGGCTGTTTTTTGGTTCCATATGAATTTTAAAGTAGTTTTTTTCTAACTCTGTGAAGAATGTCAATGGCAGTTTAATGATAATAGCATTGAATTCTATACATTGTTTTGGGCAGTATGGCCTTTTTAATGATATTGATTCTTTCTATCCATGAGTGTAGAATGTTTTTCCATTTGTTTATGTCATCTCTGATTTCTTTGAGCAGTTTTCCTTACAGAGATCTTTCACGTCCCTTGTTAGCTGTATTCCTAGGTATTTTATAACTTTTTTGGTGGCGATTGTGAATGGGAGTTCATTTGTGATTTGGCTTCAGCTTGACTATTGTTGCTGTGTAGGCATGCTTGCAGTTTTTGTACGTTGATTTTTGCATCCTGAAGCTTTGCTGAAGTTGCTTATCAGTTTAAGCAGCTTTTGGGCTAAGACAATGGGGTTTTCCAGATACAGGATTATGCCATCTTCAAATAGGGATATTGTGACATCTTCTCTTCCTATTTAAATGCCCTTTATTTCTCTTGCCTAATTGCTCTGGCCAGAAATTCTAATACTATGTTGAATAAGAGTGGTGAGAGAGAATCTTTGTCTTGTGCTGGTTTTCAAGGTGAATAATTCCAGCCTTTGCCCATTGAGCATGATATTGACTGTGGATTTGTCATATATGGCTCTTATTATCTTGAGGTATGTTCCTTCAATACCTAGTTTATTGAGAGTTTTTAATATGAAAGTATGTTAAATTTTATCAAAGGCTTTTTCTGGGTCTTTTTAGGTAATTACGTATTTTTTGTCTTTAGTTTTGTTTATGTGATGAATCACATTTACTGATTTGTATATGTTGAACCAACCTTGCAACCCAGGATTAAAGCCTCCTTGACTGAGTGGATAAGCTTTTTGATGTGTTGCCAAATTCGATTTGCCAGTATTTTGTTCAGGATTTTCGCATCCACGTTCAAGTTTTCTGTTTTTGCTGTGTCTCTGCCAGGTTTTGGTATCAGGCTGATGCTGGCCTCATAGAATGAGATCCCAGAGCCAGAGTATGTAAAGCTCCTGGGTCTCTGTGTTTGCCTGAGTAGCTGCTCTGCCAAAACTTCAGGCAACTCTGTATGTCAGACAGAAGGCCCTGGTGGAGTGGGCACATGAGGGGATCTCCTAACCCGAGAGTTGCAAAGATCTGTGGGAGAAGTGTTGTTTCCCAGGTTCACACATTAACTCATTGCCTCCTTGGGAAGAGGGCGTTTCCCTTGGCTCTCTCTTGCTCCCAGGGTCTGGCATCACCTTGCCCTGCTTTTCTCCATTCTCCATGGGTCAAACTGTCCCCCTGATCAGTCCCAATGTGAGTACCTGGATGTTTCAGTTGAAAGTGCTCTATTTACTCATGCCTTTTGTTCCTCTCCATGAGCCCATGCACCCTAGCTGCTTCTAGTGGGCCACCTTGACCCCACTCCCAAGTTATGTTTTAATGAGTGTAGAGTTTTGGCTTTTCAAAATGAAAAGAGTTCTGGAGGTTCATTGCACAACAATGTAAATGTACTTAACATTGCATATTTGTACACTGGAAGAATGGTTCTAATGGTAACTCATATATTTATTTACTCCAGTTAAATGTAAAAATTAAAATTAAAATAAAAAAGATTTATCTGACAGTAGGAGTGAACCTTTCTGGGTCACAATGTATTTAATTCAAGCAAGTATGAGTACAATATTCTATTTGAAACTTTTACATTCAAAGCCTTGTGGACTTCGAATAGTTTTGTCCCCACTTCTTACACACAGATCACTCACACCCTTTCTATGGGACACAAAGTCTGGAATATTCTTTATGTATAGTCTTCAAAATATTTGTCTTTTAAGGCTTCTGATCTATAAACTGAATGCAACCTGCTTCTGCCATCGTTATCGTAGCTAGTTGTGCCATACTTTAGGAAGCTTATTCTTAATCATTATTCTCTTTGGCCCCATTTAGAGCTATATGACTTTGGAAACTGTCACCAGCTTTGGGAAGTTTAAGGGTCCAGAATATTCAAAGACCATTTAGTCCAAATTTTTGGTGGTAGAAGTTCCTCAAAACCAATGTTTGCAAAGAAAAATCATTTGCTTGCTGACAGTTTCCTGTGCCAAAAAACACATTGAATATTTTTTAATGAACATTTTTCACAAAGCTCCTTTTTATTAACTGCTTCCTTGATCCTATTTCTCTCTCTCTCTCTGTCTCGTTAAAACAAAGAAGCTTCCTTGAGAACGTTGGAATTAAATTGGAAAGCTACACCTTTAAACTTGTCTTTGCTCTAAGTAAGTTTATTTAACGACACATATGAATTGGACCATTACCATTCAGAGTCTTTTATGAATCTCAATTTTGTCTTTGGAGCCTAATCAATCATTTTTCCCAGTGTTGAAAACCTTCAGATTACGGTACACTATTTTCTTTTATTTCTACTGTAAAACATGCAATTCTTTTCTGAGATTGTATCTTTCTTATAATACCCTCTCTAACACAGATAGTAATAGCTAAATTCTAATATTTCATTTAACACTTTATGTAGATCTGTGGGCTGGGGAGACATGTGGTCTGCCTTCTAATTTACCAATAGTTTACCAAAACATTTATCTTATTAGGAAAAGTACATTTACCAAATGAACATACAGATATAGATATGTATTGTTAACTTCTGCCATGGTTTTTGCCCACAAACTTTTGTTACCAGGATTTTCTATATAATGTTCCCGTACATACGTTGTCAGACCTTGCTATTCTACTCTATTCTATTTGCAATTCCTCTTTAAAGTCATACTATCTTGTTTACATTACTATATCTTCCTGAAAGTGCACATTATCCTAACGTTGCTCTACATTTTCAAAATTTGCTACTCTTTGACAGTTATTATTAATTTTATTTTTATTTTATTGATTATATGATACAACACATATAAAATAACATGTATATCACCAGTATATATTCTACACATTATTTTATCATGCCTGTGTTATATATAATGCATATATAAGGCATGATAATAAAATCAAATCTACCCTGCCACTTTTATGTCACTGATACGGTTTGGCTGTGTCCCCATCCAAGTCTCATCTTGAATTGTAGCTCCCATAATTCACATGTGTTGTCAGGGAAACTAATGGAGATAATTGAATCATAGGGGCAGTTTCCCCCATACTGTTCTTGTGGTAGTAAGTCTCACGAGATCTGATGGTTTTCTAAGGGTCTTCCCCTTTCGCTTGGCTACCATTTTTTCTCTTGCCCATCGCCATGTAAGACGTGCCTTTCACCTTCCACCATGAATGTGAAGCCTCCCCAACCACATGGAACTGTGAATCCATTAAGCCTCTTTTTTAAAATAAATTACCAAGTCTTGGGTATGTCTTCATAAGCAGTGTGAAAATTGACTAATACAATCAGATGTGGCCATATGATTTACTTTGGTATTAGAATATAAGTGACAGATAAGTACTACTTCTCAGTACAAACTTTAAAAGCCTTCATGTGGTTGAACCAATAATTTACATCACTCTGCTATGAGTTTCCTGTGTTTCCTATAGAAGCATGGGAACTTACAGTCTGGGTACTGGAATAAAGATTCATGTAGCAGCACCATGGCCAAATTATACCTGATATATATATATGTGTGTGTGTGTGTGTGTGTATATATGTGTGTGTGTGTATATATATATCCACTTCCTTGATATCTGGCATTACAAGGTGCTCTAGGCCTATCTTCCACATTTCATGCTTCAGTTCTAGAATTATCTTTTCTCCAAGGAGTCCTGGTTCATTTTATTGCAGAATACTTTTAGAAGCAATATCCGGGTACTGGATATGCTTCTTGCTACTGCAGAACTGTTGCTTCTGGTCTCTTTCAGTTGATAGAACAGAGGAATATACACATGTATTGTAACCTGTATGTGTATACATACCTATAAATATGTCTATATGTAAACATCTGTATATAATAAGCTAAAACAAGATCATACTAATATTTCCAGTGCTAATCTATTCCCACATGAATCATTTAAGCCTTCTTCCCTTGCTCTAGAATACAGAGTGTGTGTTTTTCAGTTGGTCTTCAGTTTTACAGACTTCATTAATTTCCAGTAATTTAGGTGAGCACCATTTCCCTATCACCTTCAGTAACATGGTTTTATATACTTGTAGTACAGTTAGAATGTTTTGTCAAATTCTGTATTCTGCACCAGAATTCCCTAGACCTCTTAAATGATGTGCTTAAATTTTCATACATTAAGGTTCTTTTTTGTGTGTGCTGTAAAGTTCAATGGGTTTTGACAAATGTATGATAACATGTATCCACAGTTACAGTATTATCCAGAAAAATTTCACTACCACAAAAAAATCCTCTGTGCTTTATCTATTTAACCCCACCCTGTCCTAGTTACTATGATGTGTTTACCCTTTGCCTATCTTTACTTTCCACAGTATCATAAAATTAGAATTGTACAGTATGTCAATTTTTTAGACTAACTTTGTTCATTTAGCAATATATATTTAAGATGCAACTATGTCTTTTTGTGGTTTCATAGCTCATTTTTAAAAATAATAATATTTTATTTTATAATTGTATGCCAATGTGTTTATGCATGCGCATGTTGAAGAAAATATTGGTTGCTTCACATTTTGATGATTGTGTAATAAATAATGTTGCTGTAAATGTTTTTGTGCATGTTTTTCTGTGGTTATATTTTCCAAGTAGTTGTGATGTGGTTTGGCTGTGTCCCCACCTAAATCTCATCTTGAATTGTAATTCCCATGATCCCCACATGTCATGGGAGGGACCGGATGGGAGGTCATTGAATCATGAGGACAGTTTCCCCCATGGAGTTCTCATGATAGTGAGTGAGTTCTCACGAGATCTGATGATTTTATGCCTGGCATTTGCCCTGCTGGCATGCATTGTCTCTCCTGCTGCCTGTGAAGAGGTGCCTTCCACCATGATTATAAGTTTCCTGAGGCCTCCCCAGTCATGTGGAACTATGAGTGAATTAAACCTCTTTTCTTTATAAATTACCCAGTGTCAGGGGTTTCTACTGTGAAACATGCAATTCTCATAGCAGCATGAGAAGGGACTAATACAGTTTACTAAATATTTATGAGCATGACTGAGCAATGTGTGCTAAGACTATTCTTATCTTTTCAAGAAACGACCAGTAGTTTTTCAAAGTTACTGTAGTAGACTGAATGATGGCCGTCAAAAAGATGCAGGTCCTAATCCATGAAACTGTGACTGTTTCTTTAGATGGCAAAAGAGCCTTTGCAAATGGAATGAAGTTTAGGGTCTTGAGATGAGGAGATTGTCTTGAATTATCCAGTGGGGCCCTAAATGCATTCAAAAGTGTCTTTAGTACAGAGAGGCAGAGAGAACTGGATGCCATAGCAGAATGCATTGGGGCCACTGAAACAACGTGCTACGCTGCTGCTTTTGAAGATGGAAGACTAAGCCAGGAGCCAAGGAATGCAATAAATAAATAAAGAGATAAATAAAGAAAGAAAAATCTACATTCATATGTCTCTCCAAATTTTGGGGTAATAGTTTGTTCTGTGACCTCAATTCTAGTATTTTCACAAGAGAGTCCATCGATATTTCACTTTATTTAGCATTTTTTTTCCTGTGAGAGTAAGAAGTGATGATTTCAATTTTTTGTGTGTGAAGCTAAAATTGAAAATTTTAACTAGCAACTTAAAATACTTTCAAAAACAACTATAATTTTGCTGTCTTAAAAAAGGCTTAAATCTCAATAATAACCTATAATTAACCCTAGATTTCCTCTACTTTGTTTTCCAGGTGCCATCATTTGTGCAAATTATATAAACCTCATTCTAAATTCTGTGTTTATCATGGCAAGCTTATATAAAATTATTACCAAAATACTACTTGGGGTGATTTTATCCTTTTGAAATACTGATTATACTGTATATACTATTTAAGTATCTACTTTTTGTCTCAATAGTCTACTACTAAGATATATTCCTTTGTTATATATTCATTTTCAACTTCTATACAATACTTTATGTGTCACTTTACCACACTTTTATCATTCTCTCTTCCATTAATAAATATTTGGGTGGTTTTCAATTTCTATTTTCATGGATACTATGATTAACTTTGTCATGCATGTCTCCCGTTGTGTATATCAAGTATTTTTCATCTTTCTTTTCTTCTTCTAACTAAAGACCTGGGATCAATAGAAAGGAATGCCTGAGTTACAATAGGGGGTTGAGGAGACCAGTGATTTATCATTCACATGAAGCCTCTGGGGAGTAGGCTTCAAAGAGAATAGATTGTAAATGTTTCTTATTAGACTTACCAAGTCTGTTGTATCAGTCTCAAGGTCTGTTTTTACCTTAAGAGTAATGACACATGTCTAACTCCCCTTCCCATCACGGCCTGAACTAGTTTTTCAGGTTATCTTTGGAATCCCCTAGGCCTACAGGAGAGGTCCATTCAGATGGTTTGGGGCCTTAGAATTTTAGTTTTAGTTTATAGCTATCCCTGTGCCAGTATCTTCAAATCCATAGAACTTCAGAATGACTTGTATTTCATAGTTCAAATACTATTTCCCTGCTCTCTTCTTCAGAAAATTACAGGTCAACCTTGTTCCTTTTATTCTTCTTGAAAATTATGTAATGACTTTATTAAGTTGTACAGAATAAAATGTCAGGAGTTGGATTTTATTTTAAATATATATGTATATCAATTTGAGGACATTTAACCTGTTACTGTTTTTAAGTAAGGCTTGTGTCATATTTCTAAAAATAGTTTACAATTTTCTCTGGAGAGATCTTCAATATCTTCTGTAGGATTTGTCTTAGATACTTGATATCCTTTGATATTTTCTTTTTTTTTTTTTTTTTTTGAGACGGAGTCCGCTCTGTCACCCATTAACTGTATGTTAATGTCTAGAACGTGACTTGTGAAAAGAGATACTGCAGGTGTAATTATGTTAAGGATATTGAGATGGGGAGGTTAGCCTGAAATATTCAGGTGGATACAAGGTAAGGAGAAGGGTCCTCCTGCATAGTCAAAGAGAGAAAGCAGAAGAGTCAGTGTCAGAGTGATGCATCATGAGAAAGACTTGAGTGGCCATTGTTGGGTTTTTTTTTTGTTTGTTTTTTGAGATGAGTCTGGCTCTGCCGCCCAGGCTGGAGTGCAGTGGCCGATCTCAGCTCACTGCAAGCTCCGCCTCCCGGGTTCACGTCATTCTCCTGCCTCAGCCTCCCGAGTAGCTGGGACTACAGGCGCCGCCACCTCGCCTGGCTAGTTTTTTGTATTTTTTTAGTAGAGACGGGGTTTCACCATGTTAGCCAGGATGGTCGTGATCTCCTGACCTCGTGATCCGCCCGTCTCGGCCTCCCAAAGTGCTGGGATTCCAGGCTTGAGCCACCGCACCCAGCCTTCTTTGATATTTTCACTTTATGCTCTCAAGTTGTTTGGTAATGGTATATATAAATAGAAATGACTTTTAAAATACATCTTGTAACTACTCACCAAAATAAGCTTTCCTATAATATTTATCACATGTTAGTTTTCTATCACATTACATAAAAATAAATTTTATTTCACCTGTGTAATTTTTATTTTTGAAAACAAAACTGTCCAAGAACTTCAATGAATTAATACATAGAAAAAAGGCTGTAAAAATCTTGGGCTCATTTTTTATTTAAAAAGGAATTTTTCTGATATTTTCTAAAATCAATCTTTAGAAAATTGTCACTGTTTTAAAAAGTATGTGTCATCTTTCCTATTTTGTTTTTTATACTTAATTTTTCAAGAGTCTTTACAGAGTAGGTAATGAGTTTTATTTCCTACATTTTATTTTTGTATGTATTGAGTCATCATATTTATTAGTCATTTAATCAGAAAATGCTTTAAATTTTATTCATGGATTATTTTAAGTAAATTGAACCATCTATGTGTACCAGGTATAATCTAATTTGACATGGTGTAGTCTCTTCGTACACCTTTGGGATTATCTAATGAATCTTACCCTCCTGTATTCAGAGTGTTCAATGTGTGGCAAATTTTATAAGGACTAATATTTGTCAAAATTATTTTTATTGAATTATTGAAAATACCACTGAAGCATAATATTGCTTATAGTATTCTTACTGAAATATATGTTACAAAATGAGAATTTGTTTTTTATATGAAATCTAATTGTTTTTAAAATTTTAATTATTATTTTTACATTTTAAACTTTAATTTTGCTAGGATATGTTTTCATAACAGTTGTTCCTTAACTCTCCTCTTTAGGATCAAATGGATCTTTCACTCTTGGTTCTTCCATTTTCAACTCTGGGAAATGTGTTTTTACTGTTATTTAAAATATTTTTCTCCTCTTTTGTTCTGTCTTTCTGAGACTTCGGTTATCTACCTGATTGTACATCTATTTCTATCCTACAATTATTTTTGAGCAAAATATTTACCCATGTCTTTAGAAATATGATGTGCCAATTTGTAAAAGCTTGAGTTACCCAAATCCTTCCTTATGTCTCAAAGATGTTTTTATCTAAATTAAAAGACAATGACCTGTCTGTTCTAATTAGTCTTCTTTATGTGGAATATAATTTGCAATTTTACTTCACCTGCAAGGCATTTTACTGCTCTGATATCTAGTTATTTTGTTTCCTGTTCCCCTGAAAATAGCTTCTGCCCTACTAGTAAAATTTGCTTTTGGAAGGGTTAAAGCCCAGACCACAGTTTTCATCTGATCATGTGGCATTAAGTGGACAGGAGAAAATAAAGCTCAAGTTAGAGAGCCACAGTTGACCTCCAGCCTTATGCAGAAGCTTAATCAAGCAGCAAGCGGTTCTGTGCTAAAATTTGTCTTTGGAACCCTATCTAGCAATAGCCCTGGAAAGGATTACCCTGCGCAGACAGGTTGTCCATTTCCATTATCTTTTATAGGACTTCGGTGCTGTCCAGATATATATATTTTTTGTAAGATTGGTGGTGTTAAACCTACTTTAGGGTGTGACTCTGCCAATGAAATGTATGAAGAAGTACACAGCTTCCCTGGGAGCCCCCACCCCCAGCCCCTGTGTGTCTGTCACCACTGTACCTGCCCCTATATGTCCAAGCTTTCGCAATATATCTACAATTTAAAACGAATTTCCGATGGCCAGGAGTTTTCTGACCATTTGTTTTAAATGTTAGTTCGTCATATGTCCTTCTCTCTTTGCTTTTACAGACTTGATTTTGAGAAGAAAGACAGCAACATTGATTATTTTTTAAATCACATTAGGCATGAAATTCTTATAATAGCTTTTTTCTTATATTTTAAATTAATAATTTACAATAATAAAAGGTTTCCCAATCTGTCTTACATATTGTTTTTATGTTAAGACATATTGTCTTACATATTGTCTTACATATTGTCTTACATATTTTCTAACAAGGAAAAAATAAATAAACTAAATAAATAAGTACATGAAAATTAAACAAATAAATAAAAGTGAAGCCCTGAATGTTTCATTAATCTCATGGTTATATTACCTGCCAATAACAGCTGTAAAATTAGTGGCATGCTTTCTTATTATTTTGTTTTCCTATCTTCCTTTCTTTACTCTTTACCTAATAGAGACCTACGTCATAGAGAAATGTACATTTTATTCATCCTAGAGAACTGAAACATTTTGGTAAAAAATGTCTTTGTACTCTTACATAAAAATTTTTCAAATTTTGTTTCTTCTTAAAGAGTAATGTATTTTGATAAGAAATATTGAACTTAATAAGAAACAAAATGTGATTATATTTACATAAAACTAATGAGTAAAATGCAATGATTCCTTTTTATAATTATATTTCTTGGAATAGCATAAGAAGCAGCTTCCATTTGTCAATATCAAACTTTGTCAGACCTACAGGACATGCATCAGGCTGTACTGATACTACGGATTTTAAATTTTAACTACATTGAAAAATTTGAATTTGTAGCAAAAATAATGAAACTGTGTATTTTTACTATGGTAGTTTAATTGTGCTCTTGTCACAAGTCATGTAGACTACTCTTATGTCTTTTAACTCATTAACTTGCTTTGACTAAATTTTTCTAAATCAAAATCATTAGAGCTGAAGTGCCTCCATTAGAGATAGAAGTTTGAATCAAAGAAGTTGGAGTCAAAAGTAAATAATTTATTTGATGTTTGAATTAGAAATAAACTCTTTTTCTCCAAATTTAGAAAATTAATCACAAAACTACACTGTCAAACTCTAAAACATCCTTATGACAGATTGTATACAGTTTAAAGGATATGTGCTATAACATTGCTGTTTATCTATTAGAAATTTAGTGCTGTCCAGATATTACTGTGTTTTTAATTAAGATATCTAAAATTTGATGATTAAAAATAAATATTTAGATACACATTAATAAGAGCTGTTTATTATAATTATATCAACTAACAAAAACTCTAAGCTGTTATACCTTAAATTTACATAAAACAAAGTAAAGTATATTATGTTACCATCGAAGTCCATTCTGGAATGAAGTAAAAAAAAATTTGAGGGCACAAAAAATGATGTAACTCTCACACAAGGTTTATCAGAAACTAGGTACATATGCAAAATGTAATAAATTTTATAAAAACGTTAAAGTGACTTCACAAATGTTTATAGGTAAAATGTCATCTGATTAATATGTATCAATGATATTTCAGTAGAATAGTGTATACATTTAAATACATACAATGGCATAGGCTACACATAGAAAGCAAAGCTGTGAATAACTACTAATAACCACTCTAATAACACAAAATATGTTTTATAGGTTTCACTTTACCCTTAAAAATTAAAATTTATATCCTAATTGCTTAGGCAACTTAAGATTTTGAAAATGCCACCTTATGTTAAAATATGTATTTTACGCATTTTCTTATAAGCTGAGATAATAATTATATGGTAAATAGTGAGCACCAGGAAAAAAGATAAAATTACCTTTGATTTAGTTTTATAGAAAGAACTGCATACATGCATACACCGTATTCATATTTAATGTGAAGCTCTCTGTTGCACCTCTTTACTGCAAATTACTTCAGGTAATTTGTGAGAACACCTGCTGATCTTGAACAATGAAATTATCAGCTATCTGCTTTAAAAAGGCTTTCAACTACCAGCTCTGAAGTGCTAGTTGTTCATTTGCCAATTATATGGTATTCACAGTTCCATATATTCAAAGGCACTATATCCCTCTATTATAGAATTACTTCAATTAGAAGGTATGAACTGAATTAAAATATCTTTATCATTTAAGCCCAAATTTACTGTCTTTTAAAAGATTATTTTCATTTGTCTCTTTTAAAATTTAATTTAGCTGGCAGTTCCAAGATGGCCAAATAGGAACAGCTCCAGTGTACAGCTCCCTGGTGAGCGGCGCAGTAGACGGGTGATTTCTGCATTTCCAACTGAGGGACTGGGTTCATCTCACTGGGGCTTGTCAGACAGTGGGTGCAGGACAGTGAGTGCAGCACACTGAACATGAGCCAAAGCAGGACAAGGCATTGCCTCACCCGGGAAGCACAAGGGGTCAGAGAATTCCCTTTCCTAGCCAAGGGAAGCTGTGACAGATGGCACCTGGAAAATCGGGTCACTCCCACCCTAATACTGTGATTTTCCAACAGTCTTAGCAAATGGCACACAAGGAGATTATATCCCATGCCTGGCTCAGATGGTCCCATGCCCACAGAGCCTCGCTCATTGCTAGCACAGCAGTCTGAGATCCAACTGCAAGGTGGCAGCAAGGCTGGGGAAGGGGCGCCCACCATTGCTAAGGCTTGAGTAGGTAAACAAATTGGCCAGGAAGCTCTAACTGGGTGGAGCCCACCACAGCTCAAGGAGGCCTGCCTGCCTCTGTAGACTCCACCTCTAGGGAAAGGGCATAGCCAAATAAAAGGCAGAAGAAACCTCTGCAGACTTAAATGTCCCTGTCTGACAGCTTTGAAGACAGTAGTGGCTCTCCCAGCATGGAGTTTGAGATCTGAGAACGGACAGACTGCCTCCTCAAGTGGGTCCCTGACCCCTGAGTAGCCTAACTGGGAGGCACCCCCTAGTAGGGACAGACTGACACCTCACACAGCCAGGTATCCCTCTGAGATGAAGCTTCCAGAGGAACGATCAGGCAGCAACATTTGCTGTTCAGCAATATTCACTGTTCTGCAGCCTCCACTGCTGATACCCAGGCAAACAGGGTCTAGAGTGGATATCCAGCAAACTCCAACAGACCTGCAGCTGAGGGTCCTGACTGTTAGAAGGAAAACTAACAAACAGAAAGGACATCCAAACCAAAACCCCATCTGTATGTCACCATCATCAAAGACCAAAGGTAGATAAAACCACAAAGATGGGGAAAAAACAGAGCAGAAAAGCTGAAAATTCTAAAAGTTAGAGTGCCTCTCCCCCTTCAAAGGAACACAACTCCTCGCCAGCAATGGAACAAAGCTGGACGGAGAATGACAAGTTGAGAGAAGAAAACTTCAGATGATCAAACTTCTCTGAGCTAAAGGAGGAAGGTTGAACCCATCGCAAAGAACGTAAAACCTTGAAAAAGGATTAGATGAATGGCTAACTAGAATAACCAGTGTAGAGAAGTCCTTAAATGACCTGATGGGGCTGAAAACCATGGCATGAGAACTATGTGACACATGCACAAGCTTCAGTAGCCAATTTGATCACCTGGAAGAAAGGGTATCAGTGATTGAAGATCAAATGAATGAAATGAAGCAAGAAGAGAAGTTTAGAGAAAAAAGAGTCAAAAGAAATGAACAAAGCCTCCAAGAAATATGGGACTATGTGGAAAGACCAAATCTACATCTGATTGGTGTGTCTAAAAGTGAAAGGGAGAATGGAACTGAGTTGGAAAACACTCTTCAGGATATTATCCAGGAGAACTTCCTCAACCTAGCAAGGCAGGCCAACATTCAAATTCAGGAAATATAGGGAACACCACAAAGATATTCCTCAAGAAGAGCAACTCCAAGACACATAATTGTCAGATTCACCAAAGTTGAAATGAAGGAAAAAATCTTAAGGGCAACCAGAGAGAAAGGTCGGGTTACCCACAAAGGGAAGCCCATCAGAATAGCAGTGGATCTCTCAGCAGAAACTCTACAAGCCAGAAGAGAGTGGGGGCCAATATTCAATATTCTTAAAGAAAATAATTTTCAACCCAGAATTTCATATCCAGCCACACTGAGCTTCATAAGTGAAGGAGAAATAAAATCCTTTATAGACAAGCAAATGCTTAGAGATTTTGTCACCACCAGGCCTGCCCTACAAGAGCTCCTGAAGGAAGCACTAAACACGGAAAGGAACAACCGGTACCAGCCGCTGCAAAAATATGCCAAATTGTAAAGACCATTGATGCTAAGAAACTGCATCAACTAATGAGCAAAATAACCAGCTAACATCATAATGACAGGATCAGATTCACACATTAAAGATATTAACCTGAAATATAAATAGGCTAAGTACTCCAATTAAAAGACACAGACTGGCAAATTGGATCAAGAGTCAAGAACCATCAGGGTGCTGTATTCAGGAGACCCATCTCATGTGCAGAGACATTCATAGGCTCAAAATAAAGGGATGGAGGAAGATCTACCAAGTAAATGGAAAACAAAAAAAGGCAGTGGTTGCAATCCTAGTCTCTGATAGAACAGACTTTAAACCAACAAAGGTCAAAAGAGACAAAGAAGACCATTACATAATGGTAAAGGGATCAATTCAACAAGAAGAGCTAACTATCCTAAATATATATGCACCCAATACAGGTGCACCCAGATTCATAAAGCAAGTCCTTAGAGACATACAAAAAGACTTAGACTCCCACACAATAATAATGGGACAGTTTAACACTCCACTGTCAACATTAGACACATCAACGAGACAGAAAGTTAATAAGGATATCCAGGAATTGAACTCAACTCTGCACCAAACCGACCTAATAGACATCTACAGAACTCTCCAACCCAAATCAAAAGAATATACATTCTTCTCAGCACCACATTGCACTTATTCCAAAATTGACCACATAGTTGGAAGTAAAACACTCCTCAGCAAATGTACAAGAACAGAAATTATAACAAACTGTCTCTCAGACCACAGTGCAATCAAACTAGAACTCAGGATTAAGAAACTCA
>NW_012103476.1:5007408-5014957 GCF_000951045.1 Mandrillus leucophaeus
CTATGCAGCCATAAAAAAGGATGAATTCATGTCCTTTGGAGGGACATGGATGCAGCTGGAAACCATCATTCTCCGCAAACTATCACAAGAACAGAAAACGAAACACCGCATGTTCTCACTCATAGGTGGGAATTGAACAATGAGATCACTTGGACACAGGAAGGGGAACATCACACACCGGGGCCTATTTTGGTGAAGGGGGAGGGGGGAAGGATAGTATTAGGAGATATACCTAAAGTAAATGACGAGTTGATGGGTGCAGCGCCCCAACATGGCACATGTATACATATGTAACAAACTTGCACGTGATGCACATGTACCCTAGAACTTAAAGTATAATAAAAAATAAATAAATCAATAAATAAAATTTACTTTAGCCAATTGGAGAATGAAATTAATGACAGAAGTCATTTATTGCTATTAATTGTCATTTGTAAATGTCTTGTAAAGTGGAGAACGTATCTAGGTATATATACACATAAGAATTGCATAGAGATATGCAAATATGTTTATATATGAGAAATCTTTTTATAATAGAAAGATATATATTTTAGGTATGGATTAATTAAAATTAGGTAGATTTTGCCTTATTAAAATATACTTCAAATAAAATTAACTAATAGTATAAATGAACCAAAAGCAATTATTCTATGCTGCCTGCTAACTGCAATTATCATTGCCAATGTAGTACAAGAAATATGTAATATTTTTTCAAAATATCCATATAGTTTTATAATAATTAAAATATATGGTTTTTGTAAGTCAAGTGCTCTATGGGTTTAAACTTTACGTAAATATGGCTAAGTCTGGAGTCAGATTAGTCTTTACAATACAAGCAGGTTTCAGAGAAGCTCTCTATCCAAGTGCTTCCACTGTACAAGCAAGGTTGAATTTTACATATACGTTTGAATACACATAAGTCTTACAAAAGTCAGATACAACCAATAGTTTTATTTCAGTTGTGTATATACGCCTCTAATCAAACTTAAAGTCTTGTTAGACTAATAATTAACTCTATAAAACAGAAAGGGAGATAATCATTATTATTAGATACAGATGTTATTCTTTCTTGCTGGGAATCAAAGAACAGTGTTCAGTCTTTGTCTATGTATCTAGATGTCTAAGCATGCATGTGGAGATGTGTAATATACACTTATGTGTACAATGCGTAGCATTCAAGGAAAATAAATATCACCCACATCAAAATATATGTGTAATTTTTAATTTTATTAAAATGTTGTTTAATGGCATTAATATTTTAATAGATGACATTAAAACAAATGCCTATAATATTAATGTATACAACTGTATAAATTAGTGAAATATTAGAAATAGCATGCATTGCATTACCTATTTAGTGTTTTAATCTAGTACTTCCTAAGACTTCTAATTAGTTTTAATCACCTTTAAAGACTCTCCCATAAAAGATTAAAACTTGACAGTTATATAATAAAATATGATATGCTTAAAGTAATTCACGTCAAATATAGCTGGTTACAGGAGAACAATGACAAGGTCATTGAGAATCATTAATTTTCAAATATTTGATTTCAGGTTAATAGTTGGATATGTCACTTTTTATAACAATCATGAAGTGTACCTGTCAAATAATTTTTAACATAATATTTTGAATGAAGTTGTGCAGAGTTTTTCTCATATTTTTAGCATTTGAGGTATAGATTATATTTTTAAAATTGCACATAATGTATAATTTTTATGAGTTTGAAAATATGCATACACTCACCATGATCAGGGAACAGGATACTAACCATACCCCTTACCTCCAAAGCTTTGCTTGTGTTTTTGTTTGTTTGTTTGTGGTAAAAGCACATAGCATGAGATGTATCCTTTTAACATGCTTTAAATGCACAACACTCTGGTGTTAACTACAGGTATCACATAACCCAGAAAATCTCTAGAACTCATTTGCTTTGCAGACCAGAAACCCTATACTCGTTAAGCAACAATTTCACATTTTCCCTCCCACAAGCTCCTGACAACCATTATTCTATTATTTGCTTCCATGAGTTTGACTGTTTTCGATATCTCACAAAAATGGAATCGTGCAGTCCTTGTACTGGTTTATTTCACTTGGTATAAGATTCTCCAAGTTCATCAACGGTGTCACAAAGGATAGGATTTTAAAGTGTATATATACACACACACACACACACACACACACACATCACATATATAAAGTATATATATCACATATATATAAAGTGTGTGTATATATATATATACTTTTCTTTATCCATTCATCTGTCAGTATATATTTCTGTTTTTTCCATAGTTTGCCTTGTGAAACAATACTGCAGTGATCATGGGGTTGTAGATATCTCAAGATCCTGATTTTAAATTTACTGGATACATACACAGAATTTGGATTGCTGGATCAGATGAGAGTTCTATTTTTAATTTTTTGAGTTATCTCCATACTGTTTTTCATAGTAGCATGCATTCTCACCAACAGTGTATAAGAGTTTCAATTCCTCCATGTCCATGCCAATATTATATTTTGTTTAATAGTAATAGTCATCTGACAGTTGTGAGATGATATCTCACTATGATTTTGATCAGCATCTCCCTGATGATTAGTGATGTTGAATATCCTTTCATGTACCTGGTGCTGGTGACTGCTTCAAAGAAATTCCTTTTTTTTTTTTGCAACTGAGTCTCACTCTGTCACCCAGGCTGGAGTGCAGTGTCACCATCTTGTCTCACTGCAACCTCCGCCTCCTGGGTTCAAACAATTCTCCTACCTCGGCCTCCTGAGTAGCGGGGATTACAGGAACACAGCACCATGCCCAGGTAATATTTGTATTTTTTTTTTTTTAGTAGAAACGGGGTTTCACCTTGTTGGTCAGGCTGATCTCAAACTCCTGACCTCGTGATCTGCCTGCCTTGGCCTCCCAAAGTGCTGGGATTACAGGCGTGAGCCACCGCACCCAGTCAGAGACATTTCTATTCAAATTCTTAACCTTTTTTTTTTTTTTGAGATGGTGTCTCCCTCTGTTGCCCAAGATGAAGTGCAGTGGTATGATCTCCATTAGCTGCAAGCTCTGCCTCCCAGGTTTAAGCAATTCTCCTGCCTCAGCCTCCCTAGTAGCTGGGACTATAGGCGTGCACCACCACGCCTGGCTAATTTTTGTATTTTTAGTAGAGATGGAGTTTTGCCATGTTGGTCAGGCTGGTCTCAAACTCCTAACCTCAGGTGATCCACCCATCTCGGCCTCCCAAAGTGCTGAGATTACAGGTGTGAGCCCCTGCCCGGACCCTAGCCAAGTTTTGAATAGGGTTATTGACTCTTTGACATTAAGTTGTAGGAGTTTATTATGTATTTTAAAGAATAATTGGTTATCAGATAGATGGTTTGCAAATATTTTCTTCTATTCCAGAGTTGGCTTTTGTACTATGTTAATTATTCCCTTTGCTATAAAGGAGCTTTAGTAAAAGAAGAACAGATTGAACTCAGAAATAGTAAAGAAAGAAAATAGCAATCATCAGAGCAGAAATAAAATAAATAGAGACTAGAAAAGCAATAATAAAGAGCAATAAAAATAAGGGTTGGTTTTCTGAAAAGATAAAATTGGCAAACCTTCAGCTAAGTTAACTAAGGAAAAAATAAAGAGGACTCAAACAAAACTACAAATAAAAGGGAAGACATTATAAGGGATTATAGGATAACACTATGAACATTTATATGCAAACAAATTCGATAGGATGAATTGCTGGACACATAAAAACTACCAAGACTGCATTGTGAAGAAACGGAAAATCTAAATAGATCAAAAATGAGTAAGAAGATTGATAAATAACTAAAAATACTTCAGCAAAGAAAATCCTGGATCAAATGGTTTTACTGGTGAATTGTATCAAACATGAAGAAAATGAATGCCAATGCTTCTTAAGCTGTTCAAGAAAATGAAAAGTGAGGAACACTTTCAAACTCACTTTACAAAGCCAGGATTAACCCTATATTGAGGCCAGGCAAAAACACTACTTAAAATACAAAAATTAACTGGGTGTTGTGGTGCAGGCCTATAGTCCCAGCTACTCGGGAGGCTGAGGCAGGAGAGTCGCTTGAACCCAGGAGGTGGAGTTTGCAGTGAGCCGAGATCATGCCACTGCACTCCAGCCTGAATGACAAAGCAAGACTCCATCAAAAAACAAACAAACAAAAACCAAGAACAAAACAAAAAAACACTACAAAAAAATAAAATCACAGGCCATTATCTTGATGAACATAGATGCTAAATCCTCAAGAAAATTCTTGCAAACCAAATTCAACAGCACATTAAAAAGATGGCACAACATGATGAACTGGGATTTATCCCTGGGATGCAAAGATGGTTCAACATAGGTACATTTTTATTGCACTGTTTATCTTTTTTCTATTGATGTCTTAAGTAAAGTAATGTATTCTGTATACTACCCTCTATCCAGATATATGTAAATATTTTATTTGGAGGTTGATTTTTTCACATTCTCAATGTTGTCTTGGTGTTTTTAAATAATAACAAATTCTTAATTGTAACAGTTCAGTTTATCAGTATTTTTAGTTTTGGTTAGTGCATTTTGCCTGCAGCAAATTTGGTAATGTATTTTACAATTTACATGAAATTGACTTTTGTATATGACATGAGATATTTTCTGCCATATTTTTATCAATTGAACTAATTCAATTGATTAAAAAGAACACATTTGCCCCTAAATCTTAGTGTTTCCTTTGTGTAAAAATAAAACTAATGATCATATACTTATGAGTCTGTTTATTGATGATCTAGTTGTCTGCTTCTCTCTGCCGGTTGCCATACCATCCTGGCTTAATTACTGTAACTTTGTAAAAAGTCAATTTTCAAATTTACAATGGTCCTGATTTCCCATTTCCCAATGAAGCATTTAGTATTATATTTCCTAATTCTCCCCCCAAAAGAAATTATAAAACTATCTTCATATTTTAGTTTTTAATGTTATAATTGACAATGTTATTTGTATTTCTATCTTTATACTATTGTGCTAAAAAACATAGTTTGTGTGATTTCAATACTTTAAAATTTATGGTGACAATTACGAAGGGGCAGAGTTGATTTTGGGAAACGTGCCATAGTCAAAGTCTACTTTAGCTCGAAGTTGTTCAGAGAATAACTCTTTAACTAAATGTCATTTGAGCTTAAACTCAATACATTCGAAATCTGATGAAGTTAATTCAATCAACTCATTTACGTGAAGTAACCAGGATTTAGTAAAATGGTTAGCTTTTTGTAAAGTGATTATTAATACACAAAAGCAATTACCTTCCTTTTAGCTTAGAATAACTAGCTAAATTATACCAAAAAGAACTTTCCTTCCATGGTTGACACCTCAATGAAATTTGCTAAATAATTAAGTTAAATAGAAGTGTGGTTAACCTTTTAGAAAAATATATCAGAAAAGTTTTAGAAAAATAAAGGAAGCATAATTACCTCTTTTCCCTGGATATTGTAAAGATTTACTGTGATATTAAGCAAACAAAAGTATCAAAATAATTTTCATGGTATATACAAGGTGAATGTAGAAGAAAATGTAGGAAAAAGAAACAAAAGTGTTTTTTAAAGAAAGTGGCAAGGACTTAAGAACTTTCCCTGCTGAGATTAAGACATTAGAAAACAATATAAAAAAGAACAGTGCAGTTTTATTCTAATAATGAAAATATACAATGAAAATTACATGTACTTTTAGTATATTAAGTTATATGTAATACTTTTATATGATAAAGTTAAAATGATATTCTTTGATGTTCTACACATTTCTTTTCACAGTTTTTCTTCTCAGATTGTCTATTTAACCCATTCTCTTTAGTTCTTTTTCCCTGACCAATTGTCCAGTAAAATTGCCTTTGTCAAGGTCCTCAGTGATCTGTTTTAAAATTCACTGAGAAATCCTCAGCCCTGATGTTGTTTGACCAATTTGTCAAACTTTGCTTAAAAATATATATCCTTTAGATACTACTTTCTATGTTTCTTCTCTTAACTCATTTCTGTTTTTTCCTTAGTGACTTTTGCTGGTCCTACTTTATCTTCACTTACCAGAACTGGCAGGTTAGAGCTGAAGCTAAGGGCCTACTGCATCATACTTCCACTGTGCTCTGACCCATACGACCCAAGAAATAGAGCCCAAACCATGATATTAAGAAGCCTTAAGCCTCAAATGTCAAGATTCCTTAAATAGAGTCTGACTTCTAGCCTTGTCAAAACCATTTGCGCTGCCCTAGAATGGAATGAGCAACCTGGAACTCAAATATCTAATACTATCTGTATTTCCTTTCTTTTTTTTAATAAAAAAGAAATGATGGCTGGCCCAGGCAATGGGGCTTATACCTGCAATCCCAGCATTTTTGGGTGGCCAAGCAGGTGGATCACTTGAGTCCAAGAGTTTGAGACCAACCTGGGCAACATGGCAAAACCCTGTCTGTACAAAAAAGTACAAAAATTAGCTGGACATGGTGGCATGTGCCTATAGTGCTAGCTACGGGGAGGTTGAGGTGGGAGGACGTTATGTGTAGAATATTAGACTCTGCACTGTTTGCTTTCCTTAACCTCTAGTATAATTTTATAGCCACATCTAAGGAATAGCTAACCATCCTGATAGCAGATATGTGCATTTAATATATGCAGTTGTCCAGATAACACAAGTTTTTCCTAATCAATGCAAATCTGTAAGACTAAAAATGTTAGATTATAGAATTGTCCTCAGTGACACATTTTATTTATTGGAAAATAATATTTTTATCTCTGCCCCATTTTAAGCTCTTTCATAGTAACATTTGTCCCCAGTGGGCTTTCAGGACCACTGTAACTAAAGAAGACAATCTATCAATCTGATATATCCTTTAAAAATCATTCATTTAATAGTGTTTGGAGATTATAATAACACAATGTATTCAATTTCACAGAATATGAAATTCAAAGCCCAAAACTGCAAGTCACCTGGCTCTCACTCTTGAGATTCTATGATATTTTCAACACAAAGAGAGCAGGTTCTTTTCACTATCTGCTAGATAAACACAGAAACTATTTCTTTAGCATCAAATTTTACTTGCTAAATCGAACATGCCTATTGTAATCATCAACTAATAGGTAAGCATATTCTCTGCCATGTGAGAGTTTTATACGTTCTTTTGCTACATATTTCACCAATACCAAGTCTTAAGGATTTTTTTCTTTAAGTCAACTGTTCTTTTAAGTTTTAACCTCTTCACTCAATTCACTTTCTTTGCCTTAGTTAAAATACGGCCATCCCCTGGAAAGATAGCTTCCCTTGTAGCACTCTGAACAAAAGAGATGCTCCTTTATCATGTGCCATATAACTATCTCCAAAGCTATCTTGTATATATTTTGCACTGGACAATCCTCTGGCCACCCCAGCAGCACTGAATGTATTCTTTCATTGGTTCCTATCATTCAGCTAAACCATTACACTCGATTCATTACCCTAACATCTATAATACTTAGATACACAAATAAATATATTGGATTCTTCCTACTTTATACATTTTCCACGTCACAGT
>NW_012103476.1:5015007-5017751 GCF_000951045.1 Mandrillus leucophaeus
TTCTTTTCACAGTTTTTCTTCTCAGATTGTCTATTTAACCCATTCTCTTTAGTTCTTTTTCCCTGACCAATTGTCCAGTAAAATTGCCTTTGTCAAGGTCCTCAGTGATCTGTTTTAAAATTCACTGAGAAATCCTCAGCCCTGATGTTGTTTGACCAATTTGTCAAACTTTGCTTAAAAATATATATCCTTTAGATACTACTTTCTATGTTTCTTCTCTTAACTCATTTCTGTTTTTTCCTTAGTGACTTTTGCTGGTCCTACTTTATCTTCACTTACCAGAACTGGCAGGTTAGAGCTGAAGCTAAGGGCCTACTGCATCATACTTCCACTGTGCTCTGACCCATACGACCCAAGAAATAGAGCCCAAACCATGATATTAAGAAGCCTTAAGCCTCAAATGTCAAGATTCCTTAAATAGAGTCTGACTTCTAGCCTTGTCAAAACCATTTGCGCTGCCCTAGAATGGAATGAGCAACCTGGAACTCAAATATCTAATACTATCTGTATTTCCTTTCTTTTTTTTAATAAAAAAGAAATGATGGCTGGCCCAGGCAATGGGGCTTATACCTGCAATCCCAGCATTTTTGGGTGGCCAAGCAGGTGGATCACTTGAGTCCAAGAGTTTGAGACCAACCTGGGCAACATGGCAAAACCCTGTCTGTACAAAAAAGTACAAAAATTAGCTGGACATGGTGGCATGTGCCTATAGTGCTAGCTACGGGGAGGTTGAGGTGGGAGGACGTTATGTGTAGAATATTAGACTCTGCACTGTTTGCTTTCCTTAACCTCTAGTATAATTTTATAGCCACATCTAAGGAATAGCTAACCATCCTGATAGCAGATATGTGCATTTAATATATGCAGTTGTCCAGATAACACAAGTTTTTCCTAATCAATGCAAATCTGTAAGACTAAAAATGTTAGATTATAGAATTGTCCTCAGTGACACATTTTATTTATTGGAAAATAATATTTTTATCTCTGCCCCATTTTAAGCTCTTTCATAGTAACATTTGTCCCCAGTGGGCTTTCAGGACCACTGTAACTAAAGAAGACAATCTATCAATCTGATATATCCTTTAAAAATCATTCATTTAATAGTGTTTGGAGATTATAATAACACAATGTATTCAATTTCACAGAATATGAAATTCAAAGCCCAAAACTGCAAGTCACCTGGCTCTCACTCTTGAGATTCTATGATATTTTCAACACAAAGAGAGCAGGTTCTTTTCACTATCTGCTAGATAAACACAGAAACTATTTCTTTAGCATCAAATTTTACTTGCTAAATCGAACATGCCTATTGTAATCATCAACTAATAGGTAAGCATATTCTCTGCCATGTGAGAGTTTTATACGTTCTTTTGCTACATATTTCACCAATACCAAGTCTTAAGGATTTTTTTCTTTAAGTCAACTGTTCTTTTAAGTTTTAACCTCTTCACTCAATTCACTTTCTTTGCCTTAGTTAAAATACGGCCATCCCCTGGAAAGATAGCTTCCCTTGTAGCACTCTGAACAAAAGAGATGCTCCTTTATCATGTGCCATATAACTATCTCCAAAGCTATCTTGTATATATTTTGCACTGGACAATCCTCTGGCCACCCCAGCAGCACTGAATGTATTCTTTCATTGGTTCCTATCATTCAGCTAAACCATTACACTCGATTCATTACCCTAACATCTATAATACTTAGATACACAAATAAATATATTGGATTCTTCCTACTTTATACATTTTCCACGTCACAGTGTCTTAAAAAAAATTTCATATGTCACAATGCTTATGAGCAGCAATACTTATTAATAATATTTTATGTGTCTGCCCTCATTAGAGATGTACTTTAATAAAAAATATTTGTAAAGAGCAAAACAGATGACACATTTGAATTAACAATTCCTGATTACCTTTGACTTAATCTTGCCTTGATGATGTAGTTATTCATATTGATGGGTAGAGTGAGGGTTATTGTAATTATGTGTTTTACAAAGGCATTATTATTTCTGTATTCTCTCAAGAGATGTTAAGACTGGATTAAGAATCTCAGAGCACACACATAGGTCATCAGTAATCTCTAAAACATACCTCAGTAAACTAAAGGAACCATGTCAAAATATGTTTCCTGAAACAGTTTGATAATTTCGAGAACACTTTTCTCCACTTAACGCAGTTGTTGAAAAATCTTTCTACATCTTTTCACGTGTGAATTACCTCGCATCAGAGTAACGTAAACAGAGGAACATTAGGTTTTTTTATTTTTTGTTTTTGTTTTTCTTACAGCTTTTAATATTAATCTACCAGATTCAATATAAAAGATTGATTCTAACTGAAATGACTCTATATGTTTCAAAGAAGGAAAATATTTCTCCATGAGTCCATGTATGACTTATACTTCTATTGCATTGTACAAATAAAGTTATAGAAATGAGAAGTTCAATATTTTGGAGGCTAGGAGGCAAAGATTTACTACACTGTTCTATGATCTTTAATACTAGCATTTATAAAATAAACTCACTAATTCCTTGTATGTTTATCATTTCATAGAGCATTTGAAAAAATGATATTCTGTTAAATGCATTGGATTTAAAAACATTTTATGAGGAAAAAATAAATGTGTACATTATGTCTTAATATAAAACACATATTAATTAAATATAGGCAGCAGTTTATTAAAAAGTTTAAATGCTTAATTACTTCAAAACATTAAAATCCAAAAACTGGTTTGCTTTCACCTTT
>NW_012103476.1:5018156-5026301 GCF_000951045.1 Mandrillus leucophaeus
TATCTCAAAGTAAAATGACTAAAAAAAAATTTGTTAAATACATTAACTTCCCTCAAACAATTTCTTAGTGATTTGTTATATATGTTTACCCTTGATTTATACAAATTCATGTAATGTTTAGCTACTAATGATGAGTTTATAACCAGGTAAGTGTATAACCGTGAAGCCCTGTAAAACCTTTCCCATATTAACAATAAACCAAGCTGTACTTCTTTAAATAAACCAAGATTTTCAAAAAGGATAAACAGACTATTTTATAGTGCATTCTGCCTTGAAATCCTTCCAGTCCATTATCTCCAGTGGAATGATGACACATTACATCAGTAGCCATTCCTTGAACCAGTTTATCTTATCTGGTGGACTTCCGCTGTTGATTATTATGCATTCATTTGGGAGAGAAGAATATAGTTACATTTTTAAAAAGAAAAATATTAAATTTAAGAATTTAAGTTAATGGAGAAGACAGGAAGACAAATTCTGTAGGACATCTATCAGAAACAGAAAACTGAAAAGTAAAGACAAGATTTCGATTGATATGGATTGTATTGCTGTGGTACTGAATCCATCCTTAGCTCTCTATTCCCCAATTTAACAAATTCTGTTAGAAATGGGTCTTCCCCACCACACTAGGCTGCAAAGTCAAGTCTTGTTTAAGTGACTGCTCATGAGAATACTTACTCTACAATATTGAAAAATGCCAAATGGGAAAGCATTTAGAAGACATATTTGAGGCTCTGTCAAAATATTCTGTTATTTTGAAGGTATTTCTCACAATACCTTCAATTGAAAAGAACCTGACATTAATTGATCTTGTGACATGCTGAAATTTTATATTTAATACATGTAAACACGAATTAAGCTTTTATAGTTTGTTTAAACAACTATAAATTTTCTTTGAAAAATATATACCATATTAATAACTGTTAGCTATAGAAAAGTAAATTTTAACATTATAGTGACCAAAATAAAAATTTTACTGAGATGAAATCTAAAATAGGATAAGCACATAGCAGCCCTAAGTGGCAGATTATCCAGTGGTTTCAACATCTCCTAAGTAATGATTCTTATTGCTAGCATAGCACATAGAAAGAAGTGAAAAAATGTTTTCCAGATAAAATCATTGTCTTTATCTACCATAATCTGTAGCATCAGAAGACTACATGGAACTTAAAAGTGTCTATGATTTGTTATTTATATATGTCTGAGAACAAGGTATTTTTGGTCTGATTTCTCCCATTTCTGTATCACATATATTGTAGAAAAAATAGATAATCTTTGGAGCCATAATCATCACCAAATGCTCTTCTCACTTCTGATTGAACCTTCTTTTTTGACACAAATTAGTGAAATAGGTTAATAGAAGGATATGCGTCACTATTGATGTCACTATAGATAATTTTATATATTTGGAAAGCCAAATAACAATTCCAGAAGACATAAATAAATGAAAAACATATGTTCAGGAAAATATATAAATTATGTCAAAAGATAATTTCCCACTGAGTTTTAAAATTAGATTAATTTAGACACAATTATGATGACCTTGCAAAGGTGTATTAACCTTTCTGATCTTTGTTTTTTTATGCTATAAAATCATAGGATTGTTTGGTAAAATCTAAATAAGTTAATATATAACAGATACTGAAAATTAAAGAGTAATAGAGGTAGGAAAACAAATAAAGGTAGAGATAGAAGAAAGAAGGAAGAAAAAAATTAAGAGAGACAGAGACTGAATTAAAATGAGGACTTGCAAACAGAGTTTCAGGACAATACCCCAGTTGCATTTTAATAGGCAGATTTGGGTTAATAGAAATGTAAGAGGTTCTGGACAACCAAGAATAGAGGGAAAGAGGCAGAGCACTCTTTGGAGAAAAGTTCTCGGATTCGTCCAGATTGTGAGACCATAATTCTTATTCATTGGCCCACGAGCTCTCAGTGCACAATACCCTTCTCTGAGAAGGAGGTGAGACAGTAGTAGGGTCAGTTGAGGCGAGGTTAAAGCAGCAGAGATATCTACTGGAAAAGCAAGCCAGTCGGCTAGTGCGCTGCAGAGTGTGGAGTCCAAGGAGGAGGGATTCCTTGAATTTGGGGTTCCTTGTGCAAGGGCCATCATTGCCAAACTTTGCTCCAGGTGTTAGTTGAAAATCAAAATGTATAGGGCTTCAGTTTTGATAACAGAGTTTAACAAGAGAATCAAAGCCTAGAATACATGCAAAATAAGATACTACTCAGCTGATCCCAGGTTCATGCTACAAATATCGTCCCCACTGTGGTGCAAAAAAAAAAAAAAAAGGTTTGAATTTTTCTTACCCTCATAGTGTCAGTGTCAAGGTTATGTTATTGTTTAGACAACGTAACTGGTAAGCTACTGTAATGTATCTAAATTTAAAATGATCTTACTGTTTATGTGAAATAGTGAGAAAAAAATTAAAAATTTCTCATTGATTTTCTAATATGTACAGTCACACTGTTTTGAAGCTGAATGCTATAGATGCTTGTTGTGAGAAGATTAAATGCCCTTAGAGTCCAATCTCCAGAACAAATTGACCCTAAGTCCCCATTGACATTTTATATATGTACATGTATTGAACTTGAGACCATTGTACTGATTGGTTTTAATGAACACATCCATTATTTTGGCAGGATTTTTCTCCTATGTATCCATATTTGCCTCCTGCTTCATGATTTTTATTCAATAGCAAACTATTGAATTTTTGCTATTGAAGATTCACACATTTGAATACAGATAAATGAATACTATATGGGCAATATTTTTCTTTAAAAGATAATATTTTTCTAACAGACCTTGGTGGAGACATGGCTTTTATCAAAACCAGAACATAACAATGTACATATACATTTTCAAAAATATAAAGTTGTTTTATCCAAGCCTGATAATGTGTTTAGATAAAAATAAATGTTTTATTATAATAAAATCTGAAATTTTTAAATTAAATATGTAATTGCAAGCTTGCTTTTATTTAAATAAGTTTATTACTAATTATGGCTAATTAATATTTAGCATAAAAGCAGTATAACTAGTTTTAATCCTTCTCATCATAGTGCTAGATTTTGTTCTTGTGCATATAAATTTAATTGATTGTTTATAATCTTTTACTTTCAATATAATAAAAGAAGGAAAAGCACGTTTACATTATTACTGACAAAACATTTTAAAATGAATTAAACTTGGATTTATTGTTTTCTTTATAACCCAAAGATGGAATCCAATGTCCCATAAAAATAATGTATATGTACACATATACTGAATGTTCATTCATTAAAAGATTGTGTTATAATCCATGTTATCACAAAAACAAGAGGTAGATATATTTTGAAGTAGTTCACAAAATTCATTTTCTGAAAATCTTACCATTCATCATAGACTTTTAGCCATTCATTATTTGGGCTCTCCTAGTAACTCAATCTAAGTAAAGTATTGAGTGCCGCCCTTTTCAGACCCTATGACAGAACATGACCTAAAATATTGTTTGATAAAATAAATTTAATGCAAGAAAAATTATGAAATATTTGTCATAGCTGGGCACGGTGGCTCATGTCTGTAATCCCAGCTACTCGGGAGGCTGAGGCAGGAGAATGGCGTGCACCGGGAAGGCGGAGCTTGCAGTGAGCAGGGATGGCACCACTGCACTCCAGCCTGGGTGACAGAGCGAGACTCCATCTCAGGGAAAAAAAAAAAAAAAGAAAGAAAAAATATCCCAGAAAAATCATCTAAATGAGACTCAAACTCAGCTTCAAGGATGTTTGTCCATATAAGATGTGCTGACATCTGTAATCTGAGTCTCCCTTATCAATATTCCATAAAAGTTCAGACAAATCTAACATATCATTAAAAGATGCAGAATGTTACGGATGTAATACTAGGGTAAAACACTTAAAAACAGGGGATGAACTAAAGTTCACATCGCTAAAATAGTGTTCTGTTTCTTTATATCCCTTCTTTATGTTCAATATTATTTTTAAAAATACGTAAAGAAAACATAATTTCAGAATATGGTCTTAATTTCTCGCTCCAAGTTCACTGAAATCTGAGACCAGATGATAATGCACACGTTTACATGTGAACAAAGTTTTCTGGAAAGTGCATGTGATGAGAAACTATGGTTTTGAGAACGCTGCTGTATGTTCACCAGAATGCAGTAGTTCACGCCATTCTCTGCAGTTTTCACGTTGCGTGGTTTCAAGTAGCTGTGGTCAACCGTGGTCCAAAAATACTATATGGAAAATTCCAGAAATAAATGACTCATGCTTTAAATTGTATGCTTTCTGGGTAGCATGATAAAATTTTGTGCCACCCCACTCTGTCCCGCCTCGGACATGGATCATCCCTTTCTCCGGAGTAGCCACACTGTAGATGCTTCCTGCCCCTTAGTAGCCACCTTGGTTATCACACAATAAGCCGTAGAGTGATTCCTTTATGTTAAAAGGTGAAACTTTATCATAGGTCTGTTTGTATGTGTTAGAAAAAATGTATCCCTAGTGTCCAGTACTATTCAGAATTTTAGGCATCCTCTGGGGGTGTTAGAATGTGTGTCCTGCAAATAAGGGGAGACTAATGTGTTTAGTAATTTTTTGTTACGGTTGAATAATTCATTTTCCAAGTTGTTCTTACAGATTTCCTACTGCCATGTGGAGGTGGATAATTTCAATATAGCAATAATGACAATTTGTCACAGCCTTGATTATTTGGATTGCTATGATTAACCAATATTTAGTAAATTATCAAAGTAAAAGTAGATTGGTGCTAACCTATAATAAAAATAGAAAGACTTTAATGACAAGTATAATCAAGATAATATCTTGTGTGAGTTTTAATATTATACCTATAGCAGCAGAGTTATATGAGAAATCATAAACTGGATTCATTATAATTTTCCTCCATAACCTGCAAAATTGAAAGACAGCTGCCTATTAGCTGTGCATCTGTCAGTCCTATATCATTTGGATCTCTACAAATACAAAGTCCATTGAAATTTTGAGAGCTTTTATTTAGAAGCTCAATTATGACATTGCAAGAATGAATTGAACTGAAAATGAACAAAGAGGAGATAGAGTACCATAGTAGCTAAGAGCTTATATTTTTGGAAGAGATAAAATTAGATTTAAATTCCGACTTGCCCACTGGCTGGTTAATTGTCGTGTTTGGGTTTCATTGTTATCCACAATGCGTTAAAACCATATATATAGTAGTGAATACAAAATAATATGTCATGTATATCATACTTTACTCATTGCCTTACATAAATATATGAAAATACCCAATGTATGTTTATTTATATATAAGTATATAATTATTAAAAAGATTTTCTTCCTATAGTATTCATTGTCAAATGATGTTATTTTAATAAATAGCCAATTCTTTTAAAATTACACATGCAAAAATTATTGTTGAAAAAACTACTTCTCAAATAGAAAGCTGTTGTTTATTTGGGGCCATCATCATCTTTATTCAAATATACCAAGTATATCAAAATTACACCAAATGATGCAAGAAATTTAATTTTAAAAGGAAAATATCAGGGGGCATGCTTGACTTTATTTTTCTACCCTTTTATGTTTACTTTGCCCTACAGTGTTAAAGTACATATTACTGTATCTCCAATTCAGTGCAAAATAAAAGCATGCCTGTTGGAAAATATCAAATTTCTTTCACTATGTTTGTAATTGTATGTTATAATGTTCATCTAAGCAGACTACCTGAATAATCATAGAAGTTTACTCCAAAATGTTCTGGATTAATGGAATTTTTGCTACGTATCTTGCAGCTTAGTTTAAGAGGTTACAGCATATACTTAGTCGTTGATAATTTTCTAAATTTTTATTGTGAAATATTTAGTGTTGAGAGCTCTCAGATCCTTCATTTCTAATTTATATAAGTAGCTGGGATTTTTTTAACCAGAAATATCATAAAGTGAAAAGGTTATACTAATGCTGCTTTGAACAACAATTTTAATGTTGTTGTATTGTTAGGTGCTCATTATTTTTCCTGCTTTTACTATCTATCTATCTATCTATCTATCTATCTATCTATCTATCTAATCTATCTATCTATCTATATCAGTGAGAACTTTTCTCATGGGAGTCCGGAAACGAACTCTTACACTCCATAAGTGTAAGAGGGAGGTAGGCACATCCTCATCAAATCTTCATAGTTTAACACCTTGAAGCAAGATGACAATATGGCCGATGTCCTGTATCCAATATGTTTTGCCTCTGCAGTTGCACATGACAAGTCCTGCACAGTTGAATGAAAATTTCTCTGGAAATATGGGACTCCAGGCTTCTCACATCCATTTATTGCATCTAAGTTTCTCCACCTTTTTACCTCCAAACGATGTGCCAATGTGCTCCTCTTTTATTCATGGTTATTATTTTCATTGTCACATACTCATTGTACATACTTATGAGATACAGTAGTATATTTCATTACATGTGTACAATGTACAATGATCAGATAAGAGAAATTAGCAAATCCATCACCTCAAACAGTTGTCACTTCTTTGTGTTGAGAACATCCCAAATCCTCTCTTCTAGCTATCTAAAAATATGCAATAAATTGTTAGTAGTATAGTCAACTTACAGTGCTACAGAACCTTAAAAATTTTTCCTTCCATCTAGTTGCAATTGTGTGTATGTTAACCAACTTTTCCCTATCTCCCCCTCTTGTTACCCTTTCCAGCCTCTTAGTAACCACTATTCTACTCCCTGCTTCTTTGAGAACAATTTTAATAGCTTCCACATATGAGTAAGCATATGCACTATTTGTCTTTCTATGGCTGGTTTATTTCACTTAACATAATAAAATGTTTCTATAGATTTGCATATTCTGGATGCTTTATTCAAATAGAATGACAGAATATGTGGTCTTTCGTGACTAACTTATTTCACTCAGTATAATTTCATAATTTTGTCAGAGTCATCCATGCTCTAGCATGTTTACACACTTGAATGTTTTTATTGCTAAATAATATTACACTGTGTGTGTGTGTGTGTGTGTGTATATATCTAGAAATGGAATCGATAGGTCATATTACACATCCATGTTTAACCTATTGAGGAAATGACAAACTCTTCCACATAAGCCAAACTGCTTTACATTTTCACCAGCAGTATATGAGAATTTCAATTTTCTAACTTCCTCACCAACGCTTGTTATTGTCTGCATGTTGGATATCGCCAGCCTAATAGGTAGGAAGTGATATTTCATTGTGGTTTTGATTTGCATTCCCTGATGGCTCATGTTGTTGAAAATCCTTTTATGTGTTTTGGGGCATTTCTATGTCCTCTGTATGTGAATATCTACTTATGACAAGTGTTCATTTTTAACTGAGTTTTGTATTTTTATTTGTTTTCCATTGTTTTAAGAATTCATTATAAATTCTGGATAAACGTTAATTAGTAGATTTATAATTCTGAAATATTTTCTGCAACTTAATTGATTGTCTTACTGATATTCTCATTGACATTATTATACACACCATAAAAATTAGTTGTAATAAAGTCAAATTTCTTCATTTTTCTGTTAAGTGTATTTTTGCTGTAATAGCTAAAAAACTATCGCCTATGTATTCTTCTAAGGTTTTACAGATTTAGATCTTAACTTCATACCTATTGTATATTTTGAGTTAACTTCTAATTAAGCTTTGAGGTAAGACATTGTCTTGGCATCATTATAGAGAACCAATAATAGAGAAACAATTAACCATTGCTATCGGTGAAGTTAGTAAATTTTGTTTATCTTCACAAAGAAGCATCATTTGGTTTTGTAAAATTTCTCTGTTTCTCTTTTACTGTTCCGAATTTCAAAATTTTCACTCTGGTCTTTATTATTTCCTTTTTACTACATGATACATGTTCAGGTTGCTTTTCTGTTTATAGTGTCTTAAAGTAAAAGTTTAGGTTACTTTTTCTCTTTTTTGATATAATTCTTTTCATCTAAAAGGTATCTCAGAACGCATAACTCTAGGTAAGAGAGCTAAGAGGCTAAGTCAACAAGAGTAGTTCTGCTTTCATATGATGTATGAACTGATATTTAAGAAATATTTTGTTTGAAATACAGGCTCTGTGAATGTGCCTGTGCCTGTGTGTATGGTTTAAAACAAAATCCAAGGAAAATATTTTTTT
>NW_012103476.1:5031061-5056490 GCF_000951045.1 Mandrillus leucophaeus
AAATACCAGGAAAATTGTATTACATTCATCATAATGTAGTATAAGATATGCAAAGGCTGCCAATCATTGATTTTATCTACTTTAAAATCTTGCCCTTCAGACTTATAATAGTAACATTTTTATGCAATTTAAAGTTATTGGAATGTTTGTTTAGCAACTCATGATTTAAAAACACACATAAAACAAATAACAGAGAGCTACTAAACTCATGTATTAAGAAAAAATTGAGTATGCACTTGATTAGGTAAATCTCATCTTAAAATGCATTATTTTTATGTATTTTTTTCCATTTTAACATTTCTTTTGATCAAACCTATTATAAATAATAACATCCTAAATTCTGACCTTTAGTGAAGAACAGTACAATAAGATTTGTATACTTCTAGAGTGAGCTGGTAAAAACAAAAACAAAAACAAAAAGGAAATTGCTCTAATGAGTATTTAGCTGCTTGTCAATTATAAAATGTCAGAGAAATATATCTAGCATAAATAAAGTTTTTGATTCTAATTCTAGTAGTAAATCTAGAAATCCTGGAACACCTAAAAATTTTTGAGGAAAAAAATAAATATCATTTATAAGTTCTATTGGTCAATAGTAGTTGATATACTTCTATCTTTTCTGGGTTTTTTTTTTTTTTTTTTTTTTGAGTGGAATCTGATATAGTTCAGATTTGGGGGGCACTGCCTAGTGGAGCTGTGAGAAGAGGGCCACTGTCTTCCAGACTCCAGAATGGCATCGTGCATAGTGCATCATGGATGTAACAGCTTGCATCATGCATCTGGAAAAGTCGCAGACACTCAATGCCAGTCAGTAAAAGCAGTTGTAAGGAATATACTTTGCAGAGCCACAGAAACAGAGATGCCCAAGGCCTGAAGAGATCACCCCTTGCATCAGTGTGGCCTGGATATAGGACATGGAGTCAAAGAACATTATTTTGGAGCTTATAATTTATTGACTGCCCTGCTGGATTTTGGACTTTCCTGGGCCTTTAGGTCATTTCTTTTGGCTGATGTCTCCCTTTCGGAATGAATGTATTTACCCAATGCCTGTACCCCTATTTTACCTTTTTTTTTTTTTTTTTTTGATGGAATCTCACTCTGTCGCTCAGGCTAGAGTGCAATAGCACAATCCTGTCTCAGTGCAACCTCCACCTCCCAGAGCAATTCTTCCAACGATTGTCCTTCAAGCAGTTCTCCTGCGTCAACCTCCTGAGTAGCTGGGATTACAGGCGTGTACCACTACACTTAGCTAATTTTTGTATTTTTAGTAGAGATGTGGTTTCACCATGTTGGCCAAGCTGGTCTTGAGCTCCTGACATCAGGTGATCCACCTGCCTCGGCCTCCCAGAGTGCTGAGATAACAGGCATGAGTCACCATGCCTGGTCCCCTATTGTATCTTGGAAGTAACTAACTTGTTTTTGATTTTACAGACTCAGAGGCAGAAGGGACTTCCTTGTCTCAGATGAGACTTTGGACTATGGACTTTTGAGTTAATGGTGAAATGAGTTAAGACATGAGGGACTGTTGAAAAGGGAGAATTCTATTTTGCAATGTAAGAAAGACATGAGATTTGGGAGGGGCTGGGACAGAGTAATACGCTTTGGATTTGTGTCCCCAGCCACATCTTATATCAAATTGTAATCCCCAGTGTAGGAAGAGGTGCCTGGTAGGAGGTGATTGGATCACGGGGGCATATTTCCCAATGGCTGTTCTCATGATAGTGAGTGAGTTATGATATCTGGTTGCTTAAAAGTGTGTAACACCTTCCGCTTCATTCTCTTCCTCCTTCTCTGTCCGTGAAAGATGTGCCTTCTTCCCTTTTGCCTTCTGCCATGATTGTAAGTTTCCTGAGACTTCCCCAGACATGCTCCCTGTACAGACTGCCAAACTGTGAGTCAATTAAACCTTTTTTTAAATAAATTACCTAGTCTCAGGTAGGACATTGCTAGGTCTTTATAGCAATGTGAGAATGGACTAATACAGAATCATACATGATAAGCTGTGTTAAGAGGTTTTTATTCATAGAAGCATGTATCTTGACCTAAGTTTACCATTTCTAATGATGAAAAGACATAAGGGCATTATGGTGGAAACGTCCTCTTTATACCATCCTATTGCACTTGCCATAATAGATATCAATATCCTTAGCAGGAGGAGGACGCTTTCCCTCCATGACTCAGAGTATGTTTCTAACTGAAATGAAAGATAATTTCAATGAAATAAGTTTATTGTATAATTTTAGAATTGGATCTAAGATGCAGATGTGTTATTGTATTTCAGTGTTATTTATAGCAAGGAAATTAATAGTTGTGTTTTAGGTGGTAATTATTTTTCATTATTGGGTTTTTATTTCCACTTGTATATTCAGTAACATCCCTAAGCAAATTATTATAACACCAACAAAATATTTCTCATTAACAATTTTTTGTTAGAATAATAATGAGGCAAGAACAAAGAAGCTATGTAAAAATTAAAATGAATAATAATATGTCAAGAATATTTTTTTAAAAAGAGTCAATAAAAGAAGGTTTAAAAGACTGTTGAGAAAAATGTGGGTAGTGGGATATATCATCCAATATATCCAGTTGTGTAATATAAGGAAAAAACCTGAGCTACCCCTAAAGTATGATGATATCCAGTTTACCGTATATGAATTTACAAGCTGTGTACTATACAAGTTAACCCCAGTTTTATAGTTTAACTTTTTCTTTTTCTACCCTATTCCGTGGGGACTGGATCCTCTAACCATTCATTAATTTTCAAATCTACTAAAACAAGTAAAGCTTTTCAAAGTTTAGCTTGGCTTCTATATTAGTCTGCTTTTGTATTGCTATAAAGAAATACCTAGACTGGGTAATTCATAAAGAAAAGAGGTTTGATGGGTTCATGATTCTGCAGGCTGTACAGGAAGCATAGTGACTTCTGTGAAGGCCTCAGGAAGCATTTATTCGTGGCAGAAGGCAAACTGGGAGCATTATCTTACATGGCTGGAGCAGGAGAAAGAGAGAAAGGAGAGAGGCAAACACTTTTAAATAATCAGATCTCGTGAGAACTTTATCACAAGAATAGCACCAAAGGGAGAAACCCACCCCCATGATCCAATCACCTCCCGTCAGTCCCCACTTCCAACATTGGGGGTTTCAATTCGGCATGCGATTTGGGCAGGGAAACAAATCCAAACCACATCAGTTCCATTCAAAAACATAGAATACGGTGATTTTTGTCTTGATGGTTTGATTATACGAATGAGAATTATAGCAATAGGGTAACTGTATGATACCATATAATGTCCACATTTCTCATCACTTGAGAGAGAGATACGTGACTCTTGATGAAAGGCTTTTAAATAATGAGAAATTCATAACACAATAATTAAATCAAATTTTATTGAAACTGTCAGATAAGTAAGTTAATCTAGACTCCATTCTTGTCTCCAAAAATTAAATCAATAAATAGAAAATAGTATATGTATATTTAACATTTTTCAGGTGAGGAAGGATTATGTAGAATCAGGAAGATGAGACAAACATTCATCAATCACTAGGATAACAAAATAATAATAATAATTTTGACTCCTAATTTCCAGTCTGGCATGTAAGAAGCTTTAACCCGCCTTTCTATCACAACAACACATAAAAAGCTAACAAACTGAAAGATCAACAACTCTTCTCAGATTCATCAGAAAAATGAAGTTACAGGGGAAGCTACTGTTCCCAGAATTTGAGGTAGGTTGGAGGTGGATAGGTGGATGAAATCACAATTTATCAGATCAGAAACCCACCAACAGAAAAGGGGAAACAGTAGTAGGGGAGGAAAACCTGAATTGTATTTGATGCATTCTGGTGAGGGGAGAAGAAAAGTAACCACTTTGAAATATGCCAAAACATTGTCTCCTGCTTACATTGAGGCCTGCCCTCGCTAGAAATTATTTTACCAAAGCCTAATCTATCAATGTTTTATCGAAGTTTTACGGACTTGGGGAAAGAGAAATATCTAACTCCAAATGCTTCTAGGCATCAAGTATCACTTGAGAGGGTTAAAAAAGAAAAAAAACACACAAAAGCCAAAACAAGAAGCATTTGTGGGGTTCACAGCCCAGGGGCTCAGGCATACTGAAGTATAGAGAACTAGTTCTAGGACCATATGCCACTTCTTCTCCACATCTTCCCAACACATTACTAAGGGCTTATTTTCCACAGATTCTTTTACCCAATATGTTATGTCCCTCTTTCAACAAAAACAACAAAATTACAAGACATGTAAAGGGGAAATAAAACAGTTTGATGAGACAGAGCAAGCATTAGAACAAGTCTTAGGTATGGCAGGGATGTTAGAATGATGAAACCATGAATGTAAAACAGTTATGACTTATATAATAAAGGCACTAATGATAAAAGTATACAATAGGCCAGAACAGATGGATAATATAAGTAGAGAGATGGAAAATCTAAGAAAGAATAAAAAGAAATAATAGAGATAAAATTCACTGTAACATAAATGAAGAATGCCTTTGAAAGATTTGTCAACAGAAAGTTCAAAAACTGAAAATAAAGAGAAAAAAGGCTACAAAAGAAAAACAGAAAGGGGACAGATGTCCGAGAACTGTGAGACAACTACAAAAGGAGTAACACATGTATAATGGAATACTGGAGGAGAAGAAAGGAATGAAGGAAATATTTAAAGCAACAATGATGAAGAATTTTTCTAAATTCATATCAGACATCAAACTACAAATCAAGAAAGATCAGAGAACATCAAACAAAATAAATGCCAAAAATTAAAATAAAAGAACACTGAAGCATATCATAGCCAAACTGCAGCAAATCAAAGAGAAACATAAAATCTTCAAAGAAGCCAGTGGTGGTGGGGGAAGAAACACCTCATATAGAGAGGATTAAAGATAAAAAAAACTTATTCCCAAAATGTATGTATGCAAAGAGAGACTAGTGCATTATTTTAAAAAGTGTTGAGAGAACAAAACCACCGGCCTAGAATTCTGTACCATGCAAAATTATCTATCAAAATGGAAGGACGAATAAAGGCTTTCTCAGACAAAAATCGAGAGAATTTGTTGCCAGTAAACTCGTTCTGCAGGAAATATTAGAAGTCCTTCAGAGAGAAGAAAAATGGAAAAGTTTAGAAGGTCGGATCTATATCAAGAAAAGAAGAACATTAGAGAAAGAATAACTTGGAAAAAATAAAATGTTTTATTTTTCTTATGCTAATTTGATCTAACAGATAACCATTGCTCAAATAATAGCAACCATATATTTTATTATGTATGCATATATACAAATATGTTTGTGTGTGTATACATACACTCACATATAGATAGATAGATAGATAGATAGATAGATAGATAGATAGATAGATAGATAGATAGATTTGACTGCTTAAGTTTAAGTAAAATAAATGACAGTAAGAAAACCAATGACAGGAGGGAGCAATGAGAATTATTTTGTAATTATTCAATACTTACACTATTCGCAAAGCAGTAAGATTTCATATTAAAGGGGACTTTATTATAAGTGTATACTGCAAACTCTTATAAATGTATACTGCAAACTCTAGGACAACCACTAAAACAAGTAAAGAAAAAGGGGATTGTAACTGATTTGCTAAGAAAGGAGAGAAAATAGAATCACATTAAATGCTTAGTTAAAACTACAAAATGCATAAAAATTACAATAAAAAACAGGAACAAAGAACAAGGGCAAAAAAGAGAAAACATAAATATGGTAGCTATTAATCTGACTATATCAATGATCACTCTAAATATAATTTATTCAAATATACTAATTAGAAGATAGAAATGGACATAATGGATTAAATAAAAAACAAACTACATATTATCCACAAGAAACTGTGTTTTAATATACACATAAAGGTTAAATTAACGGGATAAAGATAAACCATGCTTACACTAATCAAATCAAGCAATTAATTTTAGAGCAGATTTCAGAGCATGGAATTTTGTTAGGAATAAAGAGGGACATCACTTAATCATAAGGGATCAATTATACAAAAAGACAAAATAATTCATATAGATAATTATGCACCTAACCACACAGCATCAAAATATGAGGCAAAAACTGTAAGGAGGAAATGATGAATTCATTATGCTAGTTGTAAATATCAACACTACAGTATCAGAAATGGACAGATCCAGCAGGCAGAAAATCAGTAAGAACATAGTTGAACTCAACAGCATCATCAGTCACCCAGATATAATTGACATCTATAGACTACTTCATTCAATAACAGCAAAATACACAATCTTTTCAAGCTCACATAGAAATTCACCAAAATAGACCACAATTCTGTGGCAAAAATACACCTTAAGTATTTTTTAAAGTGGAAATGATGCAAAGTTGGCCCCCAAACAAGAGTGGTATTAAACTGGAAATTAAAAAAAACAAAAACAAAAACAAATAGCTGGGAAATCCCCAAAAATTCAGAGATTAAATAATATATGTCTAAAGAAGAAATCTCTAGGCATATTTAAAATCATTTTGAACTTAAGCAAAATACAATTTATTATAATTTGTGAGGTGTAGTGAAAGCAGTGCTTAGAGGAAAATTTATAACACTGAAGGCAAATATTATAAAAGAAGAAAGATTTAAAATAAATAATCAAACTTCCATGTTATGAAAAACAGAGAAAAAGAACCAATTAAATCCAAAGTAAGATGAAAATGTAAATAGTAAAAATTAGACCAGGAATCAATAAAATTGAAAATAGGGGATCAATATAGAACGTTGATATTTAAAGCTTGTTCTTTGAAAAGATCACTGAAGTTGATAAGCCTCTAGCCATGCTAAGGAGAAAAAAAAAGCAAGAGAGAGAGAACACAAATTACTTATACCAGATATGAAAGAAGAAGCATCACTACACATTCCATGAACATGAAAAGGATATTACTTTGAACAATTTTTTGCCTACAAATTTGACAACCTAGATGAAATGAACCAACTTCTAGAAAGATACAATCCACCAAAACTCATACAGGAAAAAATAAGCAATCTAAGTAGCCACGTATTAACTAAAGAAATTTAATCCATAATTAATAAAATTCAAAAACAGAAAGCAACAGGCCCAAATGAGTTCACTAGTGAATTTTCCCAATTATTTTAAAATCACAATATCATCTATCTACCATCTTCCCCAGGAAGTAGTCTGAAAAAATACTTCCTAGACTATTTTATGGGCATTATACTAATACCGAAGCTAGACAAAGACATTACAAGAAAATAAAACTACAGACCTATAACTCCCATGAACTTAGATGAAAACATTCTTAAGAACATATTAACAAATTGAATCCAACAATACATAAAAATATTTGTATACCACAACCAAGGCCCAGTGACATTTATCTCAGTTATGCAAGGTTGGTTCAGCATTTGAACATTAATTAATGTAATTCATCACATCAACAGGTTAAAGAAGAAAAATTACATGATCATATATCTACATACCACTTAATCATGATGAAAAGTCTCAGCAAACAAGAAATGGAGGCTAGTTTCCTCAGTGTAATAAACAATTCTTATGAAATGCCAAAAGCAAACATCATACTTAGCTTTCCTGCTAAGATCAGAAACAAGCCAAGGATGTCTCTTCTCACCACTGTTTTCCAATATTGTACTGAATGTCATTGCTAATGCAACTAGAGGAGAAAATGAAATAAAAGGCATACAGATTGGGAAGGAAGAAATAAAGCTGGCTTTGTTGAAAGATGATATGTTCCTCTCTGTAGAAACTTCTAGAGAATGGAGAACAACAAAAAACCTTCTGGCACTAGTAAGTAATTATAGAAAGGTCAGATAATACAAGGTTAATAATGAAGATCAAATGTTTTCATATATAGCAGCAGTGAATGGGATTTGAGATTAAAAACACATTACTATTTACATGAGCACCACCAAAAATGAAATACTTATGTATAAATCTAACTACATATGTATAATATCTATATGAGGAATACTATGAAACTCTGATGAACTAAATCAAATAAAAACTAAAGGGAGTTGTTTTATGTTCATGAGTATGAAGATTCTATGTTATCAGGATGTCAGTTCTTCCTAATTTGAACCATAGAATTGATGTAATCGCAATCAAAATCACAGGAGATTATTTTTATTCTTGGACATTAACAAACTGATCGGAAAGTTTATATAGAGAATCAAATGATCCAGGATAACCCATAGATCATAGACCTACATGTAAAACACAAAACTATAAAGCTCCTAGAAGATCATTTAAGAGAAAGCCTAATGACCTTGGGGATGATGAAGATTTTTTAGATGAAAAACTAAAGGCACAATCCATGAAAGTGAGAACTGATAAGCTGAACTTCATTACAACTAATAACTCCTGCTCTCCAAGAGACATGGTCAAGAAAGTTAGTAAAACACCCAGAGACTTCAAGAAACTATTTGCAAAAAACACATCTGATAAAGGATTATTATCCAAAATAATGAAATAACTTTTAAAAATCAACAGTAAGAAAATAAATAACATACTTTTAAAATGGTCAGAGACCTGAAGAGACACCTGAACAAAGAATATAAATAAGCCATTAAGGAACTGCAAGTTAAAAAAACAAGATACCACTATGTAGATACCTATTAGAATGACCAAAATCCAAAGAATGACGACACCAAATGCTGGCAAGGATGTGGAGCAAAAGGAACTCTCATTCATTGCTGGTGGAAATGCAAGATCCTACAGCCACTTTGGGAGACAGTTTGGCAGTTTCTTGCAAAATTGATCATGCTCTTACCATAAGATTCACCAATTGTGTCTTGATATTTGCCCAGAAGAATTAAAAATTTATGCACACACAAAAACCTGTGCATGGATGTTTATAGAAGCTTTATCTATAATCACCAAATGCAATCAAGATTTCCTTCAGTAATTAAACAGATAATTACACTGTGACACATCCAGACAACAGAATATCATTTAGCACTAAAAAAATGAGTTATCAAGCCTTGAAAGACAGGGAAGAATATTATATGCGTATGGTTAACTTAAAGAAGCCAATCAGAAAAGTCTGCGTTTGTATGATTCCAATTATATAATAGTGTGAAAAAAGCAAAACTGTGGAGACTTAAAAAACCAATGGTCACCTGGGATTGAGAAGAAGAAGAGATGACTAAGTGGAGGACAAAGGATTTTTAGCACACTGAAACTATATTGTATGATACTTCTATAATGGTGAATACGTATCATTACACGTTTATCCAAACCTATAGAATATATAACACCAAGAGTGAACCTTAATGCAAACTGTTGGCTTTAGATGATAATGTGTCAGCAGGTTCACAGGTTGTAACAAATGTAACACTCTGGTGCCATGAGTGCCAATATTGGGGTAGGTGTGTGTATGAGGTGGGGGACAGGGGATATATGGGAATTCCGCTCTTTGTGCTCTACTTTGCTATAAAGCTAAAACTTTCCCCCAAAATAAAAGAGAAGCATATTTTTAAAAAAATATTCAGTGCCAAGACTGTAAAAATAATAAAGTATGAAAGTATATTATTTATGTTTTGCATTGTTTGTGCTCTAACTGAAAATGTTCTTAATATTGGTTCTAATTGCTGAAGGCTGGGCTATGATTTACCAAGAAATTTTTCCTGTGACAATCTATGCATATTAACAGAAGAGGCTTGCCTATGGAAAGAGAGAAATACTGGTAATCACATAACTGCTTCATTTCATTCTCCACATGTCTGATTTGGTTTTTGAAAGATATTCACTCTCTTCTTCATTCTGGATCATCGATTGTCAGTAGAAACTTTACCCGCCCATGTAGATCCTGAGAGAAGAATCGTATGAGAAGTTCTCTAATACATAAAGCATATGCTCCTTGTGTATTCATAATCAATACATCTAAATGTGGTTTTTTTATTCCACAGATGGATAATTTTTTAATAAAATGCCTAGGACATAGTTGTAAAAACGTCAAGACATACTTAGAGGTCATTTCTGGAGCTGACTAAATTTAAGATTTTATTTAGTCTGTGTGACAATACCAAATCAACATTAGAAAAATACCCTTAGGACCGCAGGCATTTTAACCCAATTATCTCTCTGAATCTATTCAATATATTTACAGCCATAGTAGCTGTTCTATTTGGCATTTCTATTCTTCGTTGTCACTTCTCATTAATGGACTGGTTCTGTTCATGTCATTTGATGACTTCTGCATTGTCATTTTACTTCATTAACTGATTATTTTCTAATTGCTATTTTATGCCACTGTTTGATTCATCAGCTTTTAATGTTCTGCTTAATTGACTTCTTTGTCTAAATGATGTGAGGGATAATGTGGCCGAATTTATTATTTAGCTTCCAAATTATGACATAGTGAAAGCTTAATTTTGTTGTTCCATTTTCTAGATAGTAAAACTAAGGAAATATATTTGCATTCCAATGAAACACCTTTCATTAAAATATTCCTACTTCCTGCCTTTTTCAATTCCTTGTCAAAGATAAATAGTTTCAGAGACATCTAAGTATCATTTCTCATTTTTTATAAGATTACACTTGATGAGATTTTACATCACAACTCAGATAACATTTTACATTATTTAGTAAAAAATTTTAAATCATTAACCTGGGAATCAGAGAAACTGGTGATTACAGCAACAGTGTGTTTGGACTTTTATCAGCAGAGGTAGCATTACCAAATAGTAATTTTACTAACAAAAAATTATAAAGTACTGAAGCTCAATTTATTTTTACATGTTTAATATTTTTTTATTGCAACTCTCACGGAGGAGGAGAGTTGCAATCTAGGCCACAAACAGTTTAACGTGACCAATTTCATGTAGCAATTAAGTGACAGAGCTGAGATTCAAAGCAAACTTTGCTTAACATAAAAGCCTGAGTTCTAGCTCTACTCTTATGTAATGGATCATGTGGAATCTGATGTCAGGGGATACATATAGTGCTGAGAAAAAAAGATAAAAGGTCTTACTCTCAACACATGACAGTTATCTCTGATATCTTCATTGGCAAAGCTCTGCGGAAGTCCTAATCTCTCTGCTTACTTGCCAGCCATGATGCATAAGAATCTCATTCAAAGCTAGAAATTTGGTGCGTAGAGCACAAAATCTTGGGCATAACATGAATGCCTCACCTGGTTGTTACCATTTCCTTAGGATACTCCACTTTCCCCTGTTCTCACATGGGGAGCCTTCCTTTATCAAAGTGGAAGAAATGTTCACGTCTTTCTCTTTGATCTCAAATGCTGTCTCTTCCTCTTTTTCCTTTTGAGGACATGTCTGCAATTAGCTTAAGCATCTAAATGTCTGATGCAAAAACATCAGAAAATGCAGACATTGGGCAATTTGATTCAGTGTGACCAGAAGAGAGGAGAATACTATGAGCAATTCTCATGATTCAATACATGATTCTCCCACTTAAGAAAACAAATAATGCTCATACAGTGTTATAAATGCTTTAATGGGTACTTGTTTAACAGGTGCTTGAAACTTGAAACCAAGTTATCTGGGGAAAGGACATTATGATATTTAAGCTGGATTATAAAGAATGCACAGGAATATATTGAGGCAATGAAATGAAAAGCTATGTGCTAGGAAACAGTCTGTGAAAGGCAGGGAAAACAGGACCTGTGACACATTTGCAAAGGCTCAACTTGCTAATTGTGACAAAATAAGTGATCCGAAAGTCAGCAGTGGGAAGATGTGCTGGGTGGGAGACAACAGCCACAGGGTCATGAATGATCTTACCATGCACAGGTGCTTAGGCTTTTCATCTTGGCCTGAGGAGCGCTCCAACTACTTCAAGCAGAAACTAATTATATGGTTGGAAAATGTAGGACAAAAGAGGTGTAAGTCATCAGACAAGGATATACTTCAAGGGATGCAACAAAGGCTAAATCAGGCTTGAGCTGTGATTGCTATCTGTCTTGCCTCATTCAAGTCTGTTTATCATAGAGGAATTACATGGACTCAACACAGGGCACTGATGTGCTAAGTGTTCATTAACTGTTGACTCTATAGTGCCATATGTGAAACATATTGAACTAGATGTTTCTCTTTTCTCATATGTTGGAGCTTCCCAAACTTTTGATGATCTCCCATCCTGCTTATTACTGAGGAAATACATGATTTATAACAGGGGAAATGGGTAATTTTTTTAGAACTTAATTTTCTTAACTATTTTAAGTACAAGGGACTGAACACCTTTATCACTGCAGTAACAACGCAGGGGAATCAGAGTCAGCTCCTCTAAATATCAGGGTTTTCCTCTGTAAAACTGCCTACGAGTTGCCCGGAGTATGATCAGCAATGACACGGTAGTTGGCAAACCAGCCTCCTCATTATCCATATGTGTTGCCTGATCTCTTAAGTCATTTTAAGGTTCAGTCAAGGGTCAATGCAAGAATTTTAAAGAAGCTACAATACTAAGACCTATTACTAATTTAACAGCAAATATTTTTAGTAGATTAAAAAAATTGGCCTGGAAAAACATGATTCAGTTTTAAATGGATTCAAATTTAAGTGATTCGCTTAGGAAAATTTTGTTTCAAGAACGGTTCAAATAAAGGTTGAAAAACTACTTTTAGCAAGAACAACATTTTATATAGTTTTGTTGTTGTGCTGCAATATATAAAGGCATCTTCTTAATATTTTCTTGGTCATTGCAAATCCTAAAGAACATAAAATAATTCCAGAAGAATGTGGGGAAAATAGCAATACAGATTTCTCAGCAATATTTTTTAAATGTTAATGAGGAATGTAGTTTCCAGTTTTTCACAATATCCAGTTAGCTTATAACTAGCAATAACAGTTGTTCTGATACTCATTTAGTTTAACATTCAGTGTTATAGCTTCATTTTATAGTTGAGGTTAAGTGCATACATTTTAAGAAGAGAAAAAAATATACAGAAAATACAGCTAATATACTGATTTTTTTTTTTTTTTGCAAAGTAAATGTCTTGCTTTCTCTCCTAAACACACAGAAGTTCTAGTAGATATTTGAAAGCACTTTATTCCATTCATAGATCAAAAATAAAAGAGAGTTATACCTTTTGGAAATGTAATTAAGTACTATATTGTTCATTGTTCCAATATGTTGAAATATTTAAGTAGCTTTTAACAATTGTAGACAATTAGACAATTTTTTTTGTTGTTTTTCATTCAGCACCTCTGAGATGGCTGATATTTAGAAAATACATGCTAGGAATGATCCTATGCAATTTCAGGTATTTCTCTGAAAGATAACTCAGTCCATAACCTAATAACACTCCATCTAATACACTGAAGTAGAAGAAATAAGAAAGCAGCTCAATAGAGCAAGATAATAGTAGATTTAGCCTTGGATTTCCAGCCTAATTTTTGGAAACAGATGCTCTAGAATATTTTTGTGTGTTTTTTGCCATGCCAAGATGATCATAGCCCCTAATGGCATGACACTTAAAGCACTTAAAATACAAACACGTTGTAATCCTAAATGGAAGAAGGGGATCTGATGAAAGCAATCATTGTTTAGATGTTTCTCAGAAAAACAGCTTAACATTTTTTCAAAATATATTGCTATTGCTTCACTAGTGAAGAAGGTGCTAAAAATGACAACTGCAAAATTGTCTTGAACATTCTTTATCATAAAACACAATCATTTTTCCCCCTCAGCGTTTTATGAACTAAACCAAAGATCCTTGCCATCAGGATATTAGGAAATAGCAGTGTTTATAGACAGAAGGCTCAATAACCTTCCTAATGAAGGTCGTCTTCTCCTTCTGGATCCTTCCCTGGCTTAACTCAATAGAAAACAAAACAATTTTCACAAGATTACAATATCTGCACTGTAAAATTTCCAACAAAGAACTGCAAACCTTTGGCAAGATATTTAATAATATATTTTCAGTTTAAGTTCTGACTGTCATTTCCACTAATACCACACTAATACAGGCAACCATTGCCTCACATAGTGATCATTATGATCATTAATGATAATGATCATAATGTACTATTGGTCACATAGTGATGATCACATAGTGATCATAGTAATCATAGTGATCATAGTGATCATTATCCAACAGTACAAAGGATTAATACAATGAAAAATTGGGTCTTTGAAAACATAAACAAATTGATAAACCACTCATTATACTAACCAAGAAAAGATGAGAGGAGACCCAAATAAACAAAATCAGCAATGCACAAGGAGACAACACTACAGATAACAACAAACACAAAAGATTATTGAGACTATTATGAAAAACTATATGCTTGTAACCTGGAAAACCTAGCAGAAATTGATAAATTCCTGGAAACATACCCCATGACAAGATTGAATCGGGAAGAAATAGAAAACCTGAACAGACCAATAATGAGTAAAGAGATTGAATCAGTAATAAAAAGTCTCCCAACAACAAGAAGCCCAGAACCGAAGGAATTCATAGCTAAATTCTCGTGAATGTGCAAAGAAAAATTGATGCCAGTGCTCCTGAAACTATTCCAAAAAATTGGAGAGGAGGAAATCCTCCCTAACTCATTCTATAATGCCAGAATCACCATGATGTCAAACCAGACACAGGCACAACATGAAAAGAAACCTACAGCCCAATATTCCTAAACATAGAGGCAAAAGTGCTCAACAAAATTCTAGTAAGCTGAATCCAATAGCATATCAAAAATATAATACACCATGACCAAATGGGATTTATACCAGGACTGCAAGGATGGTTCAACATATACAAAGAAAGAAAGGTGATGCATCGTACCAACAGAATGGAGGATAAACATACCTAACCATCACAATAGTTGCAGAAGAAAGCTTGTTATGAAATTCAACATCTCTTTGTGGTAAAAACTTCAACGAACTAGTCATGGAAGGTACATATCTCAAAATAATAAAGGCTATATACAACAAACCAGCAGCTAACCTCACACTGAATGGGGAAAAGTTGAAATCTTTCCTCCAAGAACTGGAACAAGAAAAGGATGCTGCTTTCACCACTCCTGTTCAACACAGTACTGGAGGTTCTAGCCAGAGCACTCAGGCAAGAGAAGGAGATGAAAACGTAAAAACTGGGGAAAAAACAGTCAAATTGTGCCTCTTTGGTGATAATGTGATCTTTTATATAGCACAATCTAAAGACTCTAAAAAGAAGCTCTTAGATTTGATAAATATCAGTAAAGTTGCAGAATACAAACTCAATTTACAGGATAAGTAGTATTTTATGCACCAGTAATAATCTATTTGGGAAAGAAAGCAGGAAGGCAATTTCATTTATAATAACTACAAATAAAATACCTATGATAAATTTAGCCAAAGAGATGAAAAATCTTTACAAGAACTACAAAACAGTGATCAAATAAATTGAAGATGACAAAAACGAGGAAAAGCATGAAATGCTCGGGGATCAAAAGAATTAATATAATTATCAAGAATTAATATAATTAAAATTATTATGTTGCCCCAAACAATCTATAGATTCAATGCAATCTCTATTAAAATGCCAATGTCATTCTTCACTATCTGCTAAAAAACATATCAGTCTACTAAAAAAGAGCTGTGTCTTCTCTTTCTGAAGCCAGTTTTACTTAAGCCATATTCTCAATCACTAATCTCTTCAGCTATGAATCATCACATTTATTTTTTAATATTCATCCTTTCCACAAGTGAATGACTTTCACTAGTAGAAAATAAAATCCCTACTTCTAGACTGCAGGGTTTTGAAATATACAGTCTCCTCTAGAGTGTTCGGTTTTGGTTTGCATCTGGGTATTAAATATTTCCAAAAAAAATCCCAACCAGGCTTATTTGATGAGGATGAGACAATATATCGCATGGGTTATTGAAGTAATCTCCACTTGTAGGACTCAAACATGTCCAAAACCCGACCAATCATTTTCTTTCAAAGCCTTATCCTCTCTCAGAGAATGTTAACACTCTTACAGCAGAAATCTAGAAGCCATCTGTGACTATCTTCTTGTCCTTTACCTCCCAAAGAATATGGATGATAAAATCTAGTCATTTTTAACTTCTAAATACCATTTAAAGCTGTCTGCTTCTCTTCTGTCTCCATCCTGCTTCCACTCATTTCTGCGTGAACTCTAATCAGGTTTTTGCTTGCCACATTCCAAAAAACTTCTCATCAAATTACTGTCATGTTTCTTAGTGAATGAAAATGACCTTCTTTCTCTTGTTTGACCTTCCAGCAGATTCAGTAACTCCTTCTTTAATAATGCTTTTCTTTAGAAATACTATCCCTTATCGGATTACATGGCATAACTACTTCCCATTCATTATTTTTCTATCCCATTTTCTGGCTTAACAATCTTAAATGAACTATTAAATATTTGAGTTTCATGAGTCTCCATCATAGACACCGTTGTCTTCTTTTCTCAGCATGTGGCCGCATTAATGCTTGAGGCTTCCATCTCAGCATTCATGTCTTCTCTGCCGTCCTAGCTTAATTTTACCAACCTTCTTGTTTAAGTCCCTTATTTAATGTTCTCATACTCTATGTAGCTTTCCTTCATTGCTCTTATCCCTGGCTGAATTCACACATAATTATGTTACTCTTTTTTCAATTTCTTTCTCTACAATTGCCCCCTTTGACATAAGATCAAAAATCACAACTTTTAATTTTATTTTACTTCTATTGTCTTACTTGTCATATGCAGGTGATTAATAGATACTCGGTCAATTAACAAATTATGACTAGAATGACTCCATTGTTACAATTTTGTGGCACCATTTTGAGAATAAACAATGACTCAAATATGTCTGAAACTATTTTCACAATTTCACCCCAGACCTGGTCTTCTCCCAGTATTTCCTCATTCACTGAATGTTATCAGCAACAAGCTAGAAAGGAAGTCTTTTCTTAATTTCGTTATGTCTAGAGAATGATTCAGTAGTTATTCAGCAGCGTATTTTATTACTTTTTAGACATGTCAATTTTGAGTTTCTGTTTATGAACCAAGCTTAACTATAACTGGTCCATTTCTTTCAGATTTAAGAACCAATGAAAATCATCACAACAGAATCATTTGAGATGTTTCTGATCTTAAAAATTAAAGACATTAACTGAATAATTATAATACTACTGTATGGTTTGCTCAATAAGAATCTGTCTGCTTTAATTAAAACAAACAAGCAAACAAAAACCTATACTTTCCTCTTTTTCTCCATAGGGAAGCACACTGATTGTAATCATTGAGTCTTATTTGAAAATTAAATTCAGTGAGCTTTGTCCTCCAAGGCTGAAAGAAAAGGATCATTTTCTTGTGACACTAAGAGAATTTAACTGGCACATTAAGCCTCCACTCAATTCAGTGATTCTCCTCTTATATTTAGATTCTGTATGAGAACATGCCCTATATGCATGTAGGATAGAATATCATATGATATTTTCATTTTAAAGCGCCTTCCATCTGGCAAATCATTCAGCCTCTGGAAGTTTTAATGAATCAAATATCATATTAGCATCCTGAATGTGTATATTTTATACAGAAGTAAATTAATTTATATTTGATGCTAAGAGAGGTATTCTGTCAGAACATTTCTTTCTACAGACAGTTTCTTTTTTTCTTAAAATTTCACTATATGAAATATAAAATTATTTAATAAGTCTTGTCATGTCATAGCATAGTAACACATTACAGGACTGATAGCAAACAACAGATATTCTGCAGCCATTCAGAAAAAAAAAAACAACAAAAGTTGCAATTTAACTCTTTTGAAATGCAGTCACTTAAGATGATGGCATGAATCAATATATTACCCCCTGACAAAATAAAATTTACTCAAAGAAAAATTATGTGACAATTTTTTAAGTCAAGTTCTGACTTGATAATTTATTGTGTTATACACTATTGAAAACTTCTATGATAAAACAAATCACACAAATTTTAATTTAAGATGTAGCACATTATTAAATACTATTTTAAGTATAATACTTGGCTTATTATTCTATGACTACATATGATTTCCTGAAATTAAATTGGCTAGATTATCACTAATATAGTTTGAAATATAAATGACAGCTGAGCATACTAAGAACTACATGGTCAATAAGAGTTTAAAAGCACATAGACAATAAATAACCCTGCCCATCTTGAAATGTTTTGATAATTTAGTTTTAATGACTTATATAAATTGAATTGTGTACTCCTCAAAAGATATGCTGATGTCCCTCCTCCCAGTACCTCAGAATGTGACCTTATTTGAAAATAGAGTCATTACAGACATAATCAGTTGACGTGAGTTTGTACTAAAAAGAATGGGGTGACTACCTAATCTTACATGACTGGTGTCCTTAAAGATATGAGTATGTGAAGACACAGAGACACTGGAAGAATGACATGCAAGGACAGAGGCAGAGATTGGAGTAATGCATCTACAAGCCAATGAATGCCAAGGAATGCTGATGATCACCGGAAGCCAAGAGAGAGGTATGCAACAGATTCTCCTTCCAAATTCTCAGAAGGAACCAACTTGCTGATACCTTGATTTTGAACTTCTAGCCTCCAGAAGTGTGAGACAATAAATTTATGTTGCTTTAAGCCATCCATCTTGCAGTACTCACTACCCTCTTTTTCTTTTGAGATGCAGTCTCGGCTCTGTCACCCAGGCTGGAGTGCAGTGGTGCGATCTCAGCTCACTGCAACCTCTGCCTCCTGGGTACAAGCAATTCTCCTGCCTCAGCCTCCCAAGTAGCTGGGACTACAGGCGCCTGCCACCACGCCTGGCTAATTCTTTGTATTTTTAGTAGAGATGTGGTTTCACCGTGTTAGCCAGGAGGGTCTCGATCTCCTGATCTCCTGATCCATCCACCTCGGCCTCCCAAAGTACTGGGATTACAGGCGTGAGTGACTGCACCCGGTCCAACCATGAAGCATTTTTTGTTTGCTGAATATATCACCTCTCTTACTTTTAGAGCCTATTTCTATACCTTGAAATAAATGTTCACTCAAGACAATAAGATATATTATAAAGCAAGACTCTTTATCATTATAAATCAATCATAGACAATCAGAATTATCCAAATCAGTAGCTGTACATAGGACTCTCTGATAGTCAACTGTCATAATCATTTTGAAGAATGAAGAATAAATTTCTTGCTAGATGGCTTACATGCTGTTTTGCTGTTTATGTAATGTGTGGTGTCTCTATAATACCATAGGCAATACACATATAGTATAAACACTTTCATAATTAAAAATAATAGAAATTCTGGCCGGGAGTGGTGGCTCATGCCTGTAATCCCAGCACTTTGGGAGGCTGAGGCGGGTGGATCACGAGGTCAAGAGATCGAGACCAATCTGGCCAACATGGCGAAACCCTGTCTCTACTAAAAAAAAAAAAACCAAAAATTAGCTGCGTGTGGTGGCAGGTGCCTGTAGTCCCAGCCACTTGGGAGGCTGAGGCAGGAGAATCCCTTGAACAGGGAGGCAGAGGTTATAGTGAGCCAAGATCACACCACTGCAGTCCAGACTGGTGACAGAGTGAGACTCCGTCTCAAATAATAATAATAATAATAATAATAATAATAATATAAATTCTAATGTTCATCTAATTAATAAGTGACCAATTTAAAAATAGACATTAATGCAAAATGCATTTATGTGAAACAGCCTGTAAACACATTTTTTATTAGTTAGAGGTGTGGTGGCTGGACATGGTGGCTCATGCCTGTATTCCCAGCACTTTGGGAGGCCGAGGCAGGCAGATCAAGAGGTGAGGAGATCGAGACATGGTGAAACCCTGTCTCTACTAAAAATACAAAAGGAAAAAAAAAGACAAATTAACCTGATGTGGTGGCCAGTGCCTGTAGTGCCGGCTACTTGGGAGGCTGAGGCAGGAGAATTGCTTGAACCCAGGAGGTGGAGGGTGGAGGTTGCAGTGAGCCGAGATCATGCCACTGCATTCCAGCCTGAGTGACAGGGCAAGACTGTCTCAAAAAAAAAAAAAAAAAAAAAGTGTGGCAGAAATGTTGGTTGGACAATAGTTGGGAGTCATCTATGGTTCCTAGGAATTATTAATTAGTCTAATCTAGTAAAGCTTCCAAACACTCCTTGACATACTTCTATTACTTAAAAACCTAGTTTATATACTTACTTCTTTATTAAAATATATTAATGTCTGCGGTGACATGTATTGGGCAAATTAACTAAAAATTTAGAGACTAATTCCTCTAACTCAATAATCTTCCCAGTAGCACAGATAATACATGATTTACAATTGTGTAATGAAAGTTCATCTCAAAACACCAACATTATCACTCTAACGTCATTGCTGTCTGATTAGAGCACAACCTGCATTGTTATTGCTTTAACTGAAAATCAATTTCTCAATCATTGAATTACATAAAGCCCTGAGAGAGATCATACTTATTATCTCTGTCTTCAATTTGCTAGACTTTCCTGGGCTGTCAGTTTATCTAGATTTAGAGTAAATGTTAAATGCAGTAGTTAATCTCTAAACTGTGAGGAGATGTGACTGCTGAGATATCATCAGACATAATTCCTTTTTCCTATCTCCATTGTTTTGAAGTGGGGAAGGGGAGTAAATCTTGGTTGGTGTAGGGCCAATTTGTCTTTATCTTGACAAAATAAATGAAAACAGAGTTCCTATATCACTGTTGTAACGTAAATATATGAACAAAATAGTAAAAGGCCTAATAAATTTTCAAAATACTACGTGTAAACCTCCTTCCTTATGAAGGACACAAATGTCTCATAATTCTTTAATGGAGAATGAATAAGAGAATTCATAATTATCTTATTAGTTGTGTTGAAGCTATGAAGCCTTGGCAATGAATTTCCTTCCAATAAATAATTTCCCATTTATTTGCAGAGATTTAGCCTTCATCTCTATTCTCATACATATTCTCCAGATATGTGTCTTCATTAATTAAACTTATCAAATATTTCTTTTGGAGAGTAGCACTCTTCCTTCATAACTCACACTTTGTAACTTACCTTTAGGCGCCTGCTGAGATTTGAGTATACCTAAGGATCTATAGGTCTTCTTTAGGACCCTGCTGTGACTCGAGTTAAGTTATAGGTCTAAAGGTGGTAGGAGTGGGGCATGAAGAAAATCAGCACCATCTTGCAAGGTAATTGCCTCAGAAGAGATCATTACAAGGCTACTGGCAAAGCTGACTCAACAGTATTTAGGGGTTCCATGCCCACAATTTTATCAAAATATCCCCATGCATCTCCATTGCAGTTTTCATTATCCTATTCCTTCCCAATCAGCGCCCTCACTTTAGAAGTAGACATCCTTTGTGGTTGGGAATTTGTGTTGTAATTAAGCCACTTGCAGCTGAGATTCTAGGTTTGGTTTTCAGCAACTTCAGCTATGGCTACAGGAGATAAGAAATTTTTTCATGACAGACAGAGACATTTTCAAGTCATATATGCTGTGGATGAACTGGAAATTTAAATTCCTGAGCTCATCTTTTTCTTTCGCCACTTTATTGAGTGACATTAAGGACAGCTATCCAATCTTATTATACTTATTAATTTGGCAAACGTGTCATATACAAACACAGAATCTGACCTCTTCTTTATATTTGATTTTGGGTATCCAATGCTTAAATTTTGTGCGTTTCTAATGGCTGTTGCTACGTCATGCTACGGTCCATTGGTGCTCTCTTTACTACTGGAAATACAGTCATTGGTGCCATTCAATCTAATCAGGTAGAGAAGCAATTTGGAAACCTCATAAGTAATCTAGAAAACTCATCCTTAAGACTCTGTTTCTCAGCAAACTATCGCAAGGACAGAAAACCAAACACTGCATGTTCTCACTCATAGGTGGGAACTGAACAATGAGATCACTTGGACACAAGAGGGGGAACATCACACACAGGGGCCTCTAGTGGGGAGGGGGGAAGAGGGGAGGGATAGCATTAGGAGATATACCAAATGTGGATGACGAGTTAATGGGTGCAGCACACCAACATGGCACAGGTATACATATGTAACAAACCTGTACGTTGTGCACATGTACCCTAGAACTTAAAGTATAATAATAATAAAAAAAGATTCTGTTTCTCTAGAACCACTCTCAGTACCTAAATCTATGTGTCTATATTAGTAACGATTCTCCAGAAAAACAGAACCAAAAGCTGTGTGTGTGTGCGCGCGTGCATGCGTGCACGTGCGTGCGCGCACGTGTGTGTGTGTGTGTGCAGAAAGACAGAGAAAGAGAGAGAGAGACAGACAGATGTTAAAGTATTGGCTTGCATATGTGTGGAGGCTCGACAAGTGTAAAATTTGCAGGGTAGACTGTCAGGCTGGAGACTCAGAAGAGTTATCTTTTGAGTCCCAAAGAAGTTGGTTGGCAGAATTTTTCCTTGCTTAAAAAGGTCAGATTTTTCTATTAAGACCTTCAACTGATTGGATGAGGCCCACTCACATTGTGGAGGATAACCTGTACTCAAAGTCTAATGATTTAAACATTGATCACATTATAAAATATCTGCATGAAAACATCTGAAATAATGTTTGAGAAAGCACCTGTGTATACTATGACCTAGTTATGTTGATGCATAAAATTGAGCATAACATCTGCTTGTAGTGCTTTGTTGATCCTTTCTTATGTCATCAGGATCGTCTTATCCATGAAATTACTTCTTTCTGCCAAAAAATTAATTCAGCTTTCTCAATGTCTTGGGAATTTTCTTTCTTTGCCTCACTAATATTTATTTAGGTTAATCTTCCTAAATAAATTAATTTCCAAACTTATAAAATATATAGTCTACTTTCACAGCCTCTAATTTCTCATGACATGGTCATTTCTCTTTCACTTGCAGTTTAGCTTTTATCCCAAATCAATGCTGACGTCGTTTTCCCAAGGTGTGAAATGTGATCTATGTGACAAAAGAAAGACCATTTGGGTATTTATTTGCATTTATTCTCTCTACAGAACTGCCATTGTTAGTGTTTTCCTGTTTTTCACATTTCATTTCATTTTTAACTTTTATAGCCACCTAGTAGATTTATATAGTTATGGAGTGCATGAGATATTTTGAGACAAACATAAAATTTTGTTTGTTTTTTAATCTTTTCTCTTCCTTGGCACTATATTATTTTCCTCTTCTTTCTCTATGTTATTCAGGATAAGCTAGCTATCATATGGTAATAAGCAAATCTAGAAATATAAACAATGACTTTTCTTTCAGAAAAATGTTAATGCTAGTTCAGTGGCTCTCTATGGGAGTTCTCCATTGTGGAAAAACTCAGAGATGCATGTTACTTTCATCTTAGGTTCTGTCATTTTAACAAATGACCTCAATAGTCATCACCAAAGAGAAAGTAAAAAATGGAGGAGGTTCACTGATCTATGTCATAGTGTAATGTGACACTTCTGCTCATAATTTGTTGGTTACAACTGGTCACATCAAGGGTTTTGCAAGGGAGTCTAAGAAGTATAAGCCACCCTATAAGAATATTCTGTTAACTAAATAGTCCCTTTGCTCCATTCTTCAAAATAAAACCTGCCCAGTTCTGCCAAAAAAAAAAAAATATAAATAGGAGTTCCATCTAGTCATTAGCATCAGTTGCAAATTCAGAATTTTTGAGAATTCAGTTGCTTCACCTCCTTCATCAAGTCTAGCTATAGCTCCTCCTTATCCAGAAAGCTATGTCCTCAACAACTCTCTCATACCCAATTTTTAATGATGAAGGAGGGATCAGGTTTATCACAATAAGCACAACTAATTAAAGAAGATAAAGTGAAGAATGAGACATACAATCTTCTCTTGTCTGTAGTATTTCAAAAATCCTATTGAATAAACATTGTGAAGCCTTTTATCACAGAGGTGAGGTAGTTTCCTCGATGAGCATCAGAGTCACCTCCAAGGGGACAACTCTCTTACATGAATCTCTGGGGCCCTTAGTTTGTTCTCCAGGAAGCCCTCCTCATGTCCTTATTTTTGGCTACTTCTGAAGCGATCATTGGGAAATAAGCACCTCTTTGCATTTAAGTATTGTAGTATAATAAAATATTGTAAGAATTAGTGTATCCAAAAAAATTCCACAATTTGTCATTACTATTTAAAAGAAATAAAATTTTACATTCCAATCTTATGTTTTGACCAAGTCATTTTAATTTGCTGACAATTATTATGGTGCATGTGCTTCTCACAGACTTTTGAAACTCCAAATCATAATGCTTGGAGAATAGAATCAATTGGTTTTTCCAACATACGAAAGATTCTAATTCCTGAGCTGTGCCAATTTCCTTTCACTGCTCTTTGCAAATAAACACCATGATGCATGAATTTTTGTCCTCTGATAAAATTTTGCCAAAAGAAGTTAAAGTATCCAGTAATATATACCAATATCTTATTTTACATCCTGCTCCCCGAGAGCTGCAACTCATTAGATCACCTTTTTAATTGTCTTAGGTGATAGATTATAAATAATTATCTACTGCATAAAATGGTTGTTCACCTGTACAGCTTTTGGTATCAGTTTTCTCCCCATCCTCTGTCTGCCTACATAGCCAACACCATGTATGTTAGGTTTTGTTATACTAGCGTAACATTTCCCCTTCTGATATTCGAAGAAGATAATTTGGAGAATACTCAACAATTATTTGCTTCAAGCTGTGAGTGAGGTACATATTCCGATTTTTGAGAACTAAGACCTAACTGAGGAAACTTGGGAGTTTATTCATTCTGCATGAGAGGAAAGAAAATCCAGTGCAGAAAGCAGCATTATCTTTACTGACTCTACAATTTTATTTTTTATCTAATTTCCCTTAGATAATCTCTATGTTGAATATTTTTCAAAAACATTTATTATACTGACAATTTTGTACTATATCTTGTCTCTTCATATTCTTTCCTTTCAAGTGAAGATAACATTTACTATACACATAGTATAGACATATGTCATTTACTTTACATCCATTATAAATGAACACACTCATGGATGTTATAATTCTCCTACTGCAGATATTTACCTAATTATATAAAATAGAAGCTCTTTTATATTAATAAAGAAGGGAAACAATTTGTTCAAACTCACAAGGATTGTGTATAGTAAGGACAGAATTAAAAGCCAGGTTTGTCTGATTCATACATAAATGCTCTATACATTACATGATACTGCTTTAAATATGTCCATTTCAGCCAGGCACGGTGGCTCACACCTGTAATCCCAGCACTTTGGGAGGCCGAGGCGGGTGGATTGCCTGAGGTCAGGAGTTCGAGACCCGTCTGGCCTATATAGTGAAATCACACCTCTAATAAAAATACAAAAAAATTAGCTGGGTGTGGTGGCAGGCGCCTGCAATCCCAGCTCCTCGGGAGGCTGAGGCAGGAGAATTGTTTGAATCCAGGAGGTGGAGGTTGCAGTGAGCCAAGATCACGCCATTGCACTCCAGTCTGGGTAACAAGAGCAAGACTCTGTCTCAAAAAA
>NW_012103476.1:5056540-5063917 GCF_000951045.1 Mandrillus leucophaeus
AAAAAAAAAAAAAAAAAAAAAAAAGCCCATTTCTATGTTCTTCATCTCTTGCATTAATAGAGTCTCAATCTTCACAATGAGCTCATATTTTTCTCTGAATTTTATAACCACAATCCTAAACTGGCTCATCAGCCTGCCATAATTCTAAGTCACTTAATGATCTCAACCTCAGCATGTTTCTAACCCAAATATACTGCTTTCACTTTTTTTCAAAGAACTTCTCCTTTACTGTGCCTTTAATCATACAAGTCCAGAGGCCTAGACATTTTGGGGGCACCTGGAAAAAGGAAGGTGGATTATTGCAATCAGAATTACAACAAAACTCATCCAGGATGAAATGTGAAAATAAATTCTGATATGCAATCACATCAAGGGTCAAGCATGTGTGCTGGAGATACCAGCACAGAGCAAGCAGGTGTACAATAAATGATACAAAGCAGAGCCTTGAAAGTCTGGGTTCTGCCCTGGAGTTTAGCAGCTGCAGAAGCTGCAGAAGGATATTTGGCCTGGGTTGTAAGACAAGAGTCTACTGAGCTGGCCCAGGTGCTCATTTCTTCATTTCAGTGAAAGGCACTAACAAGTTCTTCTTGTTACTCAAGATTATATTCTTAGAATTGATCTAGAGTCTTAAATCTCTCTTGTGTTCCAGAACCAATCATGTAATTTACATGCAATTCTACTTCTGTTAGGTTTTTGTTCTCTCTCTTATATTCAGCATTACTTTTTCCACCCTGGCTCAGGTATTTCATTATGTTTACTTGGCTTATTGCAATAACCTTTTAGTTGATCTTTAGTTTATTTGTTCAATAATTGTTAATTTTCTGTTTTACAGCCCTCCCTGCTCCCATTTCTTTTTCCCTCGATAGCAAACACATCTTAAACTTTAAGCTGGAATCCAAGGAACTTCATGCTCATGCTTATAAACAAAGCAGGTACTTGTACCTCAATCGTTTGTAATGAAAGATGAGGATGGGGCATCATGAGTTCCCAGGAAAATTACCCTTTAAATGTGTGCACACACAGATAGAAACATACAAAACAAACCATTATTTTCTTCTTCATTGGAAGTGGTTAATTTTGTTTGTATACGGCACTTGGGGGTAGCTTCAATAAGCTCTGTCTCTCAGAAAAATTTGCTGACAAAAAGAGGATGACAGAACAACAATGGGAAAAGGTCCTACATCTTTGATAATGATGAATGACTGAATCAACTCTGGAAACTTTTGCCTTCCTAATCTTCTAAAAATATACATAGTTCATTTTCTTATTTGTGAAGCCCCCAGTGGCTAGGTGTTCTGTTTCTTGTATCAGAAAGTGCTGTAATCAATGAACCCGTGAGTCTTCCGGATTTATTTAACCTTTCACAGTCAGGCTGGTCAGTGTTCTTCAGACTTGACACACACATTTTCACTTTGCCGTTGTTCCTGCTGCTACCTACTCCTGGGATGTGAGGCCAACCCACATATGACTTAGCCAAAATCATTTCCATGCTCCAAGACTCAGTTTAAACAACGTACATTATTAGCAAGCTTATCTTTATTGCCCTAACCTGATGTGTCTTTTTTTCTATTTTACATATACTATTTTCAAGGCACATTTGATTATATATTTCATAATACAGTAATTGCCAGAGTACGTTTAACATATGATTTCCTCAGGATCCCTTCCCGTTCTGAATTCCAAATGGAAGTACGGAAAGTGCAATGCAAAGAATGATGATCCGTATTTATTTTTGGCAGGCTTGTAGAAGCACTATTGTAAATGTAAGGAAAAAGAATTGTAACCTAGAAACTTCTTCAGTATATGAGACACCATTCAGGACTGCTGCTGTCTGAGTGTTTTCTGTTTTAAGGTACTAATTTTTTCTCCTCCTGGAGTACATTGTAGCTTAGAAATTTCATCCCCAGAAGCACAAGTTGCACCATTCATTCCTGTTCTGAAGGACAATGCCCTCCTTTCGTTAAAATCCCACACATTCAGAATTTTGAATCCCTGAGGCATCTGTCAGTGTGGGCAGAAAGCAGTTTGAAGTTTTCACAGACATGAGTTTGCAGTGTCACTATCCTTCTTAGGAGTGTATGATTTTAAGAGATTTATTTAGTCTTTCTACTCTCAGATTGCTGATTTTAAAAAATGGGCATAACATCAACTTTTTTGCTGGTTTCTTACTAGGATTAAATCCCAATTCTGCCTTTATAAGCTGTATAATTTTAAGAAAGTGCTACTAAAATTTCTACCTATATAAAATGTGTATAATAGCACCTACCTAATAGCATTTTGTCCCCGATTAAATGGTTTAACGTAGGTAAAAAACTTAGAATAGTGCTTGACACAGAGGCAACACTGTCTATAATTTTGCTATTATATTGCCTGACACTTAATATGTCCTTGATAAATTGTAACTATTATTATGAATTCAATTATGTATTATGTATCTTTTTGCTTACTTACCTAGAAAACATTTCTTTTTTTCACCATAAATACCTTGAATTTAGAAGCTATCATACAAACTGTTGTGCCATGTAGACCCCAGAACTATGCCCATAGAAAGATCTCAGTAGATATTTTTAAATTAATTTTATTTCTCAAGAAGTATCTAACACAAAGTGAAACATAACTCTAAGAATAAATCTTTAAGATTTATGGTTTCTCATATTAAGATAAATGAAAGCCATCATTGAAGTGTTTGCAAACATAACAACAAAATTGACTCAATATAATTTTCCATTGATAAAAGATTGGCCAAATAAATCATGGTACATTTACCAAAAAAAATACAAAACAGTTATTACGTGGAAAAGTGCTTTAAAATATAGGTTTTATCATACGTTAGGTACAGCAAGACCAACAGATCAGAAGATGATTGCTATTGAAAAGATAGCTTGTGGCCAGGAGCGAGGGCTCACACCTGTAATTCCAGCACTTCGGGAGGCCGAGGCAGGAGAATCACAAAGTCAGGAGTTCAAGACCAGCCTGACCAACATGGTGAAACCCTGTCTCTACTAAAAATACAAAAAATTAATGGGCGTAGTGGCAGGTGCCTGTAATCCCAGCTACTCGGGAGACTGAGGCAGGAGAATCCCTTGAACTTGGGAGGCGGAGGTTGTTGCAGTGATCCGAGATCGCGCCACTGCACTCCAGCCCTGACGACAGAGTGAAACTCTGTCTCAAAAAAGAAAAAAAAAGAAAGAAAGAAAATATAGCATGTTATACTCACAGATTTTTAAGAGGAGGGGCATGCCATGCCATTGCAGGTCACAGGGAAAAGCATCAGAGTCAGTCAGAGGCATGGGAAGTGAGGGAAAAACATTGTCAAGAGTTTTCATTAACCAAAACATCAAAGCTGTTTTTGAATGGCTATCATAGCAGAGGGCAGTGGCCTTGGATGCCCACAGTCAGTTCCTTCAGGCGAGCTTTGCCGCTGACCAGCTCTGCCAGTGGTTTCAGAAAATTCACTTCTGTATTGGTTTATTTAGCTGTAAACAAAAAGTAACATATATCACATAATTCTGATTGAGATTAAATGATGAGTTATGTGAGCTTCAAAGAATATTATATATGTATGTGTATATATTTGCATATATATATGCGTATGAGTGTGTGTGTTAAAAGTATACTACTTCAGTGTGTGAAAAAGTATAAAAGTATATATAGATATACATCTATACTTTTTTAACACTTACCTGTCTGCACCACTAATCTTTAAGTACCATGCAACTGGGTCTGTTTTTGTTCACCATTGTATTTCCATCTCCCAGTGCAGTGCTTGGCGAATAGAAGGCTCTCATTGACAAGAACAGCAGCAACACAAAAACAAGAGTCTTTATTGTAGTGCCCATGGGAAGGAATGGATGAGTTAGGGTGGGCAGGCTTAAGATTGGCTAGTTCAAATAATTTCCACATAGTCTGTGGTATCGTAGCTGTCCTTGGTTATCTTGACACCTGGTCGTATGATGATTAGTGTAGGGAATAGTGGTCCTGAGTGTGAAAGCTTGATGAAGGGGGGTGTTGAGCTCTGAACTGGTTGCTTTGTATATAAAAGCCATTCTTGCAGGCAGTTTGTACGCTTAGCTCCTGGAATTAGCTTGCACTGGAAGGGGCAGTTCCTTCAGGGTCACCAAGGTCCCTAGATGTCAAAGCGTTCAATATGGAAACTAGAAAATGTGGATATGATTTTTAAAAGGCAAATCTGTATGGCATGGGAAGAAGTTCACGGAAGTTTATAATGCACTATTTTATAAGAATAAGGTTAAAATACCATTGATCTGTGGTTGATCTGTATTTTTCTACTGGGATGCTTAGAAACATAGTCCTGACCCTGCAAGATAGACACGAGGTGTATTCGCTTGTGATTTATGAGGTGATGTTCAGAGTCCAAAATTCACCTTTTGTACCAGCTTGCTTACGTTTTTTATTAAATGTGAATAGATGGTGGTATGCATCTGGTTTCAGCTGAGTGACCAGTGAGATATAAATTGAGTCAGGCAAACTTCCACCTTGGCTCACCTGGGACTAAAGCATCTCACATCTATCTTGGTAATTCATAGTCAGGAGATGGAGCAACTGCTGTGTGGCTGGGAAAGGGCTCTGAGAGCTACGCATGGACTTCTCTGATATTTTCTTGTGCTTTCATCTCCTGCTGTACTATCTATCTTCATTAAAGCCTCATATGGCCCCTGTGGAGTCTCCTGAGTCTTCTCAATTATCTGACCTCTTATAATTGCTGTAACAATATATAATATCAGCCCTTTTACTTGTGGAAAGTAAATGCTTGTGTATCTAAATATGAATTAAAGACAAAATTTATACTGTTTTTATTAGTTTAGTAATATAAGGATTAAAGTAGGAGTTAAGACACTGCCAATAATATTTTGGTCTTTCTCAGATCCTAGTGGAAGATATAATAAAATCAAAAGTTACATAGTATAATTATTACCATTTTAATTGGTAATTTAACATAATAAACATCTAAGTGTATTGAGCTTGTGTTTAATAGAGTTCAATTATGTAATTGAGTAATTATCCAATCGAATAATTATCTAAGTAATATAATTGGATGAGTTAAAACATTTAAATCCTTTGAACATATCTACCTACTCTATGCTAGTTTTCTTAAATCTAGATAGATTCTCTTACGATAACCTAGAATACATTTACTAACACCACATGGATTGACAGTTAAATCCATTTTAAACAGAATGATTTCAGAAAAGGCTATTCCTATCTGGACTTGATTTTCCTATTTGTTCTAGTTGAGGTACTTTAGGGAAAAGCTGTGTGTCTCGTTTCCCTTAAGAACTAAGAAAGTCATGGACTCAGAGTTACAGAGAGCTAATTTTAGTTTACCCATGTGCCTCACCAGACTCACTGCACAAGCCATAGTGGTACTAGCATACATGTGTATTACAGTTTCACACAATATGAAACACTTTCCCCCACTTATTACATTACAGTGAACTGTGAAATGGGTTATAAAACTATTAATTATCTTCTCCAAATTATGCATGATGCTATTGCAAAGCTTCATAGTTTGCAATGTGGTCTACATTTAATCTCTGAAAGCACATTCAACAACTGACTTTTCCTCTTCATAAAAAGAAAATATACTGCCAGATAGAACAATATATTATTCATATTTCTATCTGTGGCCCTTATAATCATTTGTATAAATATGTAGTCAATAAATGATAAATAAATTCAATCGATCCTAATTACCATTTATATCACTAAATAATCTGCCCTTACTAAGCCTGTAATCCCAGCACTTTGGGAGGCCGAGACGGGTGGATCACGAGGTCAGGAGATCGAGACCATCCTGGCTAACACGGTGAAACCCCGTCTCTACTAAAAAATACAAAAAACTAGCCGGGCGAGGTGGCGGGCGCCTGTAGTCCCAGCTACTTGGGAGGCTGAGGCAGGAGAATGGCGTGAACCCGGGAGGCGGAGCTTGCAGTGAGCTGAGATCCGGCCACTGCACTCCAGCCTGGGCGACAGAGCAAGACTCTGCCTCAAAAATAATAATAATAATAATAATCTGCCCTTACCTTAGGGTGCGCATAAGAAGGTAGAATTCATAGGAAAGGAAAAAATGCACAGATACAAGGTATTCTAGCTAGTGAATGAGCCTTTACAAAAAACTAAAAAATCCTAATAATCATAGCAGAAAGTTAGGTGATTTGGGGAAGAATTTCAGAAAGAATGGCTTTACTGTCTATTGCATGGTGACAGGAAGAAGGAATAATTTTATGATTGGTTATCTTTATACCTTATCTGAAAGAAGAGATGACAAAAGCAAGGCTAAACCTGTCATTGAAAATAGCAGCCATTGATATTGGCTAGAAGAAAAGAGATGTGGGGAATTTTTTGTTGTTTGACGTTTCATATTTTTTTCTGTATTCAGACAGGACTATGAGGTAGCCTTGTTTCTCTCTTGATCAATTAGCAACAGCATGATCTTGTTTGATATTAATGTTTTGTAAAATTATTTGTGTTTAACAAGAGAATATGAAGGTCTCAATGATATTGTTGGGACAGCTCCCAGATGTTTGGGATCAATTTGTTCTTTCTTAGTAACAATAAGTTCCTTGCAGTTTTAAAAACGGCTTTATTGGTATATAAAATATGTAAAATAAGCTGTTATACTTAAAATGTACAATTGGATATTTCGACATAAGTGTATGACTATAACCACAATCAAAATAGTGATCTAACCAGCCATCCCTAAGCCTTTCCTCCTGCCCCTTTATAATCTTTTCTTCATGATCCTTCTAATCCCCACCCCATCCCCAGGCAACTATTGGTCTGTTTTCTGTCACTTCACTAGAATTGAATGTAAATCGAATTTCCTAGAATTGAATCTAAGTTGAATCACATATGTACTCTGTTTCTGGCTGCGTGATGGCTTGTTTTCTTTTACTCGGTATAATTATTTTGAGATACAGCTATGCTTTTGTATGTCTCAATACATCATTTATTTTATTCCAGAGAAGTAATCCATCTTAAGTACATACCATAGCTTTTTTATCCATTCACCTATTGATAGGATTTGGAGTTGCCTCTAATTGGGGATTGTTTTTAAGTAAACTTGCAATAAATATTCATGTATATGTCATGTGTATACATATGCTTTCTTTTTCCTGTTCTTCAGAAAATACCTAAACTTGGGATGTTTGGGTAATATGGCATTAGTATGCTTAACTTTTGAAAAAGGTTAAACTCTTTTGTTTTTTTTTTTTTATTATTATACTTTAAGTTCTAGGGTACATGTGCATAACGTGCAGGTTTGTTATATATGTATATTTGTGCCATGTTGGTGTGCTGCACCCATCAACTCGTCAGCACCCATCAACTCGTCATTTACATCAGGTATAACTCCCA
>NW_012103476.1:5065164-5071436 GCF_000951045.1 Mandrillus leucophaeus
TTGCTACATCCCATAAATGTTTATATATTGTGTTTACATTTTCATTTTGTTTAAAATACATTATTTTAATTTCTCTTTAAGCTTCTTTAACTCATGTGTAATTTAGAACTGTGCACTTTAATTTTCAAATATTTAGCAATTTTCCAGCTATATTTCTGTTATTGATCCTAATTTAATTTTATTATCATTTGAGGATATTGGGGGGTTTCTATATTTTAAATTTGTTAAGCTCTGTTTACAGTTTATCTTGGTAAATATTTTATGCGAACTTGCAAAGAGTATAAATTCTACTGTTGTTGGATAAAGTATTCTATAAATGTCAATTAGATCAAATCAATCAATAGCGATGCTCCGGTCAACTATATCCTTACCGATTTTGTGCCTGCATGTTTTAGCAATCACTGAGAAGGGGGTATTGAAGTCTTCAGTCCAAATAGAGGATCTGTCATTTCTTGCTATTTTTATCGGATATTTCCTGATACAGTTTGACATGCTGCTGTTTGATGCATACTAATTAAGAATCATTATGCTTTCTTAGGGAACTGACCCCTTTATCATTGTGCAATGCCCTTTTTTATCTCTGATAATTTTAGTTACTCTGAACTTGGCTTTATTTGAAATTAATAAAGTCTAGCCCTATTTTTATTAGTGTTCATATGCTATATCTTTCTCTATCTCTTTAATTCTTTACTTTTAACCAATCTGACTCCTTATATTTAAAGTTGGTTCCTTGTAGATGTAATACAGCATAGTCATTTTTAAAATCTACTCTGATTAAATTTCTGTGTCTATGATTAAATGTCTATGTCTTCAAATTCACCAAATAGAAGGGCACCTATGTCTGTGTTAATAGATTAAATGCCTATGTTTTCTTTCTTTCTTTCTTTTCTTCTTTCTTTCTTTCTTTCTTTCTTTCTTTCGTTCTTTTTTTTTTTTTTTTTTTTTTTTGAGGCAGAGTCTCACTGTTTCGCCCAGGCTGGAGTGCAATGGCATGATCTTGGCTCACTGTCACCTACGCCTCCCCAGTTCAAGCGATTCTCCTGCCTCAGCTTCCTAAGTAGCTGGAACTACAGATGCGTGCCACCATGCCCAGCTAATTTTTTGAATTTTTAGTAGAGTCAGGGTTTTGCCATGTTGGCCAGGCTGGTCTTGAACTCCTGGCCTCAAGTGATCCACCCACGTAGGCCTCCCAAAGTGCTGGGATTACAGGCGTGAGCCACCGCGCCTAGCCATTAAATGTCTATTTCTTCTAATTGGTGGATATAGTTGCATTCATGTCCACTATATACTGTTTTCTATTCCTTGCAGGTGTTCTTTGCTTATTTTTCATCTCTTTCTGAAAGTCTTCTGTGGTTTAGTTGGACATTTTATATGATTCTATTTTATCTCTTCTCTTAGCATATCAATTTTATTTATTTTTAAGTTATTCTATTATTTCAATTGACTGTTTTGAAGTTTTAATTTACATATATTATAATTTGTATTAAAATTATATTATTTAAATGGTTGCCCAAGAGTTTCATATAATGCTATATAATGCTTCATGTCCAGTTCATATATCTTAAAACAAAGCATCCCCAATTATAATCTCCCATCTTTTATGGTAGGTTAGTCCTTTATTTTATTTAGCTATGTATGGTTTAATCACCCAATACATTTTTACTATTATGACGTTAGCAAACACTTACATTTTAGATGTACTTCAGCTCATCTGGGTACAAACAAAAACAAATTTTAGATCTCTTAACAATAGGAGAGATAAAGTAGTTTAGTTTCATTTGCTTCCTCATCAATGCCTTTCATTGATGTAGATCTAAGTTACTGGTATTTAGCTTCTTCCACCTGCCTGAGTAAAATTTTTTTACATCATTTTTAGGGAAGATCTGGTGGTGATAAATTATCTTAACGTTTGTCAGGGAACATCTTCTTTCTACCTATGCTTTTGAAAAATACGTTCAGTAGATATATTACTCTATGTTTTTATTTAACACATTAAATATTTCACTTAACAAGATGGATTTTTTTTGGATCCTTATTCTGCTTTGAGCTCTCTAAACATTTTTGAACTTATGATTGATATCTGTTGTTACTGTGCAAAATTCATAACCATTAATATCTTAAATAATTTTTATGAGAGCTTCTCTCTTTTCCCTCAGGTATTCCATTTAAGAGTATGTTACACATGTAGCTACTGCTCCACAATTTCTGCATGTTCTCTTTTTTTATTTTTAAAAATTTTAGTTTCCTGAAATTTCTATTGACATACCTTCATGTACCTGATTCTTTTTTTTTTTTTTTTTTTTTTTTTTTGAGGCGGAGTCTTGCTCTGTCGCCCAGGCTGGAGTGCAGTGGCGAGACCGCTCACTGCAAGCTCTGCCTCCCAGGTTCACGCCATTCTCCTGCCTCAGCCTCCCGAGTAGCTGTGTTGAGTATATTGATAAGCCCATCTAAGACAGTCTTCACTCATATTACTGTGTTTTATGTTTAGATTATATGGGGATTATTTTTCTCTTACAGTTATCATTAACCTGCTTTCCCATCTGCTCTTGCATGTTGTCCATGTTTTTCCATTCAAGCCATTAAAATAATAATCATAACTATTTTAAATTCCCTGTTGATAATGCAAGCATCTGTTTCATATCTGAGTATGACTGTGATGCTTGCATTGTCCATTTCAACTGTGTTTTTTTCTTGTCCTTAGGAATGCTTTGCAATTATCTTTTGAAAGTTGAGTGTGATGTATCTGATAATAAAAATGCATATAAACGTTTTCATTGTAAGGATTTTTAATAACCTGGCTAGGTGTTGGGCAATGATCCATATATGTTTTAACTATAGTCATCAAAGTATTAACATTTACCTAACATCCTTGGATTTAATTTTTTGTTTTGTTTTGTTTTTTTCTCCTCTCTTGAATTTGGGGATTTTCTGTGTACAACTCAGAGAGGTCTGTCTTGAAATTCTTTCATTTGTAATCCACCTAAAATTAGGTTTCCGAATTGTATTTAGGTAAAGCTATTTTTCCTGTATAGCAGCCCACTATTATAAAGCTGTGAGTATATTTCACAATGGCTGTTCTTGCTCTCCACTCTCAGATCTTATAGGGGCTCTTTCTTGGAGACTCACCTTGTGGTCCTACTGGAGTTTCTGGAGTCATAGCCGATGAGTTAGTGAACTTCAAGGATTGTGGCCTTAGGAGTCTCTTACTTTCATACTAGTCTACACTAACAACTTACTGAAATTACCACTTGAATGTTTCTACCATTTTATGAGTCCAGTGATTTCTGCTTTAGGTAAGCATGTCTTAGATACTGTAGATGCACCTGTCTGCAGAGTTTGGAGGTGATTTTTCCTGCAATTGCAGTTTTCTAATGGATCTACAAAAAGTTGTTGTTTTATATATTTTTTATTTTTGTATCGACAGGAATGACAAATGACAACTTCTTTGTTCATTGAATGTTAGACCTAAAACTGCAATGTTTTCTAATATTTTATTTGTTCCTTCATGTATTGAGTCTTTATTTTTTGGGTGCTGCTATTTTAGCTTTATTTTTAAATTCTTTTAAACTTTTTTTTTTCTGGAAAATATTTGAGTTATTTGGACATAGTTTGATCCTTTCTATTATGATTTTAAGATTTGTTGGTCAGGATAGAACCTCAGACTAGGGCTAATTATTTTATACTACAGGGACAACACTTTTCTAAGTAATCTACCCCGTTTCATTAATCTTAAGATTTTTCAGTCAAACTGATGGCAATGGTCATTCTTCTCAGCCCTGTGTGACCACAAGGACCATTCACCATAACACTTTTGGATAATTCTTTCACCAGTTTCAGGTAATTTATTTGCATGCTTGTGGTGTTCAATACTCAGATGAATAATAGAGGGTGTTCCTCCAAAGATCTCTGGAGTTCTTACTCGGAGCAGTTCTTTCCTCTCCAGTATCCTGTATGACATACTCTAGCCATTTTTTTCTCCCTAAATACTAAGTACCATCTCAACTCAAAAAGTAAAGAAAATTTTCAGGATCTGCTTGGGTTTCCCTTCCTTATCACATATGTGAAACCATCAAGGCACTAAGCTGGGACTTTTCTTTCCATTTCTTTATTATTATCATTATTATTATTGAAATATATTTCAGGGATGACTTCACTCATTGCTTTATGTTCAGTGTCTTTGAAAGCCTTGGTCAGTTTTTTTTGGTTGTCTCAGGTATGAGGGTAATTTCCATCTTTTGTGACTTCATCTTGACAGGGCACAGATGTTGGAGAAATGGTGGCTATTTTTTAATGCTACAATTTCAAAGACAAATTAAATCAATATATGATACCTGATAACTGATTTCTGATACCTGAGTTGAGCACATTATGGGATTTCTATTGAAGGAAAAATGAATAGTTAAATATATTTGGTTTTATACATACTAATGTAAACAGATATTCACACATATGTGTTATGTATATATTTGAATGCTTTAATATCTATTTAATATTTGCCTAAAATGTTATATTTTTAAGAAAAATCCAACTCAATTTTGTGAGATTCTAGTCAGGCAGATTCTGTCAGAACTGCTAGCAAACTCCATTTTCCTGGACATAGTGCATGATCTATCAGTGAGCACGAAATGGTAGTTGGATCAACTAGTTGGATCAGATAGTAGGACTGGTTTTCCTCATTCCCTAGAATTAAGTACACCCAGTGAACTGGGGACTGTCTTGAAGAAGACATTAGAAAGAACCCAATTATCAGTAAAAACCAGGAGAAGGTGTGAATGACTGAGAACCCTGATAACATTATTTGAACCACTGGATCCATCTGTGCCTAGAAGCAGTCTAATTCCTTGGACTTTTTAGATACTTAAGGCAATAAAATGCCTTAATTTTTCTTTAACCTAGTTTACATTGGGTTTCAGTCATTGCAGTGGCAACAACAATAAAAATCTTCTAACACAATTATTCAATTTTCTATTGAATAGAAAGATGCAAACTTTCCTATTGGGAACACTTTTTCCCCAATTAATTTCAAACAGTTTCGGAGAACTTCAGCTATTTTTTGCAGATATAGAAACTTTGAAATAAATTTTGCCAGGCGGTTTTCATGTGGTAATTCTCTAGAAGGTGACTATGTGAAAATAAATATGACATCAAAAAATCAGTTTTTAATAAGCTATATCATTCACATTGTAGAATATATCATGTTTTATGTACCTTAAAATAATTCAGAACTAATGAAATTTAATGATAAATAATTGAATAAAGGCGCATGTCAAAACATTTTAGTGGGGATTTATAGCGTAATAAACATTTATTTCTGATGACAACTTCCATTTCCTTATCCACATTTCTCCATGAGTACGTTCATTTTCAATTCCTTGTCATCCTGTTTGATGACCTATTTTTAGTATTTTCAACTGCTTAAAACATTTAGAAAATAGTATCAGTGAAACAGTGGTTTTCCAATATGATATGTAGCAAACGTTTAAGCTTCATCATCACTTATTGCAAAAGTTCTTGCTGGCTTTTTAAGTAGGTGAAGAGGTAAATGAGGACAGAGAATACATATACATAAGGTGCGGGAAGCCTTCATCACACCCACGTGTCTTCTGAGCCTTCCCAGGTGATCCAGGTGAGCTCATTTCTTACACTCCATTTCTCCAGCTTGTAATTAAATGGATTATGACTCCCAGTGGCTTTTGAATTTAATTACCAATGCCATAGCATTGATAATTATTACCTGGAGAAATAAAGACTAAATTATACCACAAGCTTTGTCTTTGCAATATCTCCATCTTTCTTCATCACTACACATAAAAGTCTCATGCAGAGTTTTAACAACATGTTTCTACCACTCAATTTCAAGTTTCTCTGTTCTAAGACATTTAACAAAATATGCTCATATTTAAAGCAGAAACTAACCGAATCACAAAATGTCTCTCAATAAGGTATAAATATCAAGTATGTAGTGATATGGCCTCTTATCTGTTTTCTAATATCATGTTGATGCAACTGATGGACATGCCTAGGATTTACTGCTTGTTTAAATCAAGAAGTTTATTTGTTGTTTTCTACTAAGTTTCTACAAAATCAAATGCATTACATCATTGATGAATTTAATTTAAAATAAAATTGTGGGGCTTCCTGGCCTGTTCCAAATATTCAGTACCCGTACTTCTCTGCAGATCTGTTCAGCTAGAATTCCTTTGGCCACTGGACAGGATTACTTTCTCTCCCCAGTTGCAGTGTTTTGAAAAACATTAGAGGGAACCTAAGAT